>NC_061119.1:67658425-67668929 GCF_002878395.1 Capsicum annuum | reverse complement strand
CCCAGACAAACAAATGGATATTTGGAATTAAGGTAAAGTCAAGTACTGAGAGCGAGTTAGAGATTTCACACCTACAATATGGTGATGATACTGTTGTATTCAGCGATGCCGATTCTGAAAAAGTTACAATATTAAAGGTAATCTTTATTTGGTTTGAAGCTACTTCTTGTTTACATATTAACTGGACTAAAAGATTTATTTTTCTAGTTAATAAGGTAAGAAAGATTCAATCCTTAGCTGATATTTGGGGAGGTAAAATAGGAGAATTACCAACAACATATTTGGGGATGCCTTTGGGGCCAAAAGTAAGTCAATAGGAATTTGGCATAATATCATGGAGAAAATTGAAAAAATCTAACAAGTTGGAAGAGCCAATATCTCTCAATGGGTGGTAGGCTAGTTTTGATCAATTTAGTCCTTGATGTTATGCCTACATATATGATGTCATTATTTCCAATACCTAGGAATGTATTAAGTAAGATACACATATTGAGAAGGAACTTCTTGTCGGAAGGACACAATGACAAAAAGAAGTATCACCTAGTTAAATAGATATCCATCATCATCATCAAGAAGGAAAGGGGGTTAGTCATTAAGAAACTAAAATCCCAAAATAAAAGTTTGATGTTGAAATGGTTGTGGAGATTTTCTAGGGATGAAGAATCATTATGGAAAGAAGTGATTAAGGAAAAGTATGGCCTGGAAGGTAAATGGACAACCAATACTGTCGAGGGTCCTTATGGGCTTAGTTTTTGGAAGTCAATCAGGAACTTGTGGCCTAAATTCATGAACAAGGTAAGCTTAAAAGTTGGAAATGACATGATGACATCTTTTTGGGATGATAATGGCTAAGTTGAGGAATTTTGAAACAACTCTTTTTTAATCTCCATATTTTATCTAACAACAACAAGCAATAATCGGGGAGATATAGAGCAACCAGGGGTGGAATCTAATCTTTAGACGATGCTTGAATGCTTGGGAAATTGATAGGATAATGGATTTTGGCAATACTCTAGAGCCATTTACATGTATTAAAACTTCGTAGGATAGCATCAAGTAGCAAGGAAATAAGCAAAGAGAATTCTTCGTCAGATCATCCTACAAAGAATTCAACCTGTTCAACAATTAGATTGGGTGTTGGCGCTAGAAGATAATATGGAAAATTAAAATTTCCTATAAAGTTTCTTGGTTTACTTGGTTATTATATAGAGAAAAAGCACTCACACAGGACAATTTGTATAAGAGGGGTCATTATCAATGTTTCTAATATTTTTTATGTGGGGAGAAAGAAGAGATAATTAATAATTTATTTCTGCACTGTGAACTAACTAAACAAATATAGAGGATATTCCTCTACTTTAGGGTGATTCTATGGACCATGCCAAGTAATATAGTTGATGTTCTATCATGCTGGAACAAAAATGGCAGTAATGTAATGGCAAATTATTCTAGTATGGATTTGGGAGACAGTTTGGGAAGAGAGAAACCAAAGATGTTTTGAAAATAAAGCCGACCATCTATAGAATAGTTAGATGAAATGCTTAGGGCTGTTCTTTTTTTGGTATAAAGCAATGAGTTTAGAATATCAAGAAACAATCTCTGGTATATTAGAATCCTTGTGAAATGACAGATGATCAAACGCTCTATACTTTTGTAACTGTAATTAAGGGGTGCTACACTGTTTATGTGTAGTCTTATATTTAAATATACAAATATGTTAGCTTCTAAAAAAAAAAAAGAAATGTCCTAACTTTGAATAACAAAACAATAACCATTTCTAGAAGTGTCACACTTCAATTAAGCACATGTTGTATTCTATAACTCATAATAGTCTCATATTTATTCAATTGAAGAAGAAGGAGAGGAGATAAAATGTCAAGCAAACCATTATTTATCCAAAACAAAGACCTATCCTTTAAAGCATCATTACAACCTGGGTGATATGGTTTTTAGTATTTCAAAGGGACATATATAATGATTTGCTCTTGTACTGAAACAAAATATTCTCCTCAACATATTATATGTTCAAAATTTCTTTGGAAGAGAAAAAGATGGATTCAAAAGTAGGAATAATGAGAGGGAAGATGACTAGGAAGGGTGGAGAGAAAGAATTCTTTCACTTAAGAAAACAAAAAATGGGCAATTGGAAGATTTTTACATTGATCCATGACCTCAACATAAGATCTAGGTCACTCAATGTGCTTGGACAAGTCAGTATCAAGGAAAAAAATGAAGAAATTTTTTTTTTAATTTCAAGAAAAGTACATATATCTCGTAAAATAGAGAAGTAAGCCATGAGGAGACTTGTTTTATCTTTGAGATTCAAACTTTGCATCTTCTTATTAATATTCCTAAGTGATATAATGAACCACTAGGAACATTGAAGCTTAGATGTCACTAATTAGGAAAGACATAGCCTAGTTTATTATTTTTTTATTTTGAGCCAATGTGTTAACCATATTTCAAAATTTTCAAGGGATCTTTTATGTAAGCTTTACTCTTTAAAGAATCACTAGTTCTTTCTTGATATTGGGAACAAAGAAGAACTAGAAGTTAAACCTATTAGACACATAAATAACCAAATAGAAATAACTTTAATTGTGTAAGAAAACAGGGAAAGAAACTTGACATTTCCCAAAGCAAAATAGTTTAAGATCACACAGTACAAGACTTAAACATGTCCAAGTAGTCTAATTTAACAATAATGGACAAAACTAAGTAAAACACATGAAAAGGCATGATATTTTAGTCACCCAAAAACATCCTACTTCTTTCTTTAACAAATCATAAGCATTTAGGTGTCTATACATCTTGGAAAAGTCCTATGATTTATTATCATAAATATGACATAGCTTCTACTTCTGCTTGACAGTTTGAGTCAATAGAAATTTAAAAGACTATTTGATTTAGCACATAAAAGAAAACAAGCAATAAGACACTTAAATTGAAAGGGACTTAAAATATAAAAAAATTGACTAAATACACACTTATAAGTAAACATATTTAATCATCTAGGCTTATTTCATTCTCCTTCTCCACATGACAAGTCCAAAGAATTTTAAATATCAAGAGGGTCAAAAAGGGATCTTTGGATGAAATACCCTTTATTTGTGGACCAACTTCATTATCTCCATTGACATTATGAGTCAAGAAAGTTTGGGATTAGTCTTACCACACTCACAAAAAAAGCAAGACAATAAGATAACTTTCTAAAAAAGGGTTAAATACACATGAAATTATAATTAAATAGAAGATGCAACAATAAGACTAGGACAGTGATTAACTACAAATAAGAAAATAAAGAAAACAAGTCAAATAAACTTCAACGCACTAAAAATTGAGACATTCATGAGAAATAAAGCCTCGTAGACTTTATAAAATAATTTTAAAAACAAATAGCTTAAACAGTGAATATTTAAGAAAAATAACAAGAACTAACATGGTCTTCAATATCTTATCAATATGCTATTTCCACTCCCACCTTGTGTGAAATTCATGCTACCAAAACAGTAAGGAAAATCAAAATATCCTAGATACTACGGCAATAAAATTTCTCCAACAATCAAGTGTGTGATTTAGTTTCCATGACTAATAATTATAAAACAAAGCTACAATCTGAATTTAATAGTACTAACAGACAGGAAATAAAACTATAACAACAACATTAACATTACACTAATCGAAAACAAACAAAAGGGATGACGGTTCTTACTTTTTTATGTTAGGAAATCAAGATTCGAACTCTTATAGGAATCCTCTTTCCACCACCAAAACATTTATTTATTTCATAGCCTATATTCAAATCTAAAATAAGTCTTATATGGATTCTAGCCTAGAAACTTTATATATTTTAAAAACCTTTGTATTTTTGCTTAATTATTTTCTCACTGCACAAGATTTCAAGACTTGTAAAAGTCATCTTATCTCACTAAAGAATTGTAAGAATACATATAGAAACCATTTTGAGAACCTTAGCAGTGTAGAATCGATGTGAGATTTGTGATTTTCTCAGGTATTTTTTGATATTTGTTCAAATAAGCGAAGAGATAAGGATGGGTAAGGCAGATTTGTACCATTTTGGTATGATATCAAGCTCAAAAATTAAAAATAAAAGATGGTAAACATGGATAAAAAATGATAGATAATAGTTATCAATTCTAGAAGTTATGAGGTACAATCCTTATGATGGGCATAAGGGGATTATACTGAGATGAACGGATAAGAAGGAGATTAAATTTTGAAAAATGGAAATTGATTTTAAGGTTAGGGTTATTGAGGTAAAAGGGGTCAGGTCTTTTTTTGTTGTTGATGTTGATGTTGATGTTTGAGAATAGGAGATATTAGGTATTATTGGGCTGGATCGGGTCAGCATGTGCTGCGGCCTCGATCAAGTAGATTGTTTAGGAATAAAGGAAATATGGATTAGGTTTAAAAGGTGTAGAAATAAGGTTAAATCTGCAAGAACAAGAAATATAATAAATAGCCAGACTAGTTTAAGTGTTAGCTTATTTCATTAAAGACGTAGCCAAATTAGGGTCCAATAGATCAATGCAGTGCAATATAGTCATATTGACTTTTCCTAGGGCCTAATCTTAACAAACTGAGTCAAAATTGAAACTATTTAATGTCTAACTTAATTCTAAGCTTCTTGATTTAAATTAAATAAATATTTTTCTCCAAATAATTATGTTCAAGGTAAAAATTCATTTAGACAAAGATTTTGTTTGTCTAAATAATTTTCCAAGACGAGTCTTGATTTAGAGCTGGTTTTGATAAAACTATTTATTTAAATAACTAATATATAAAATTCACCCATGAATGAGGGAATGCATAATTGTTACTTGCAATGTCAAAATTAACCCACAAAATTTTTTTAGAAATTTTTTTATTCGGGTAAAATAAATATTTCAATTTCATTAGATATTGCAGAAGCTATAAATTAAATTAAATGATGGAGGACAAAAATTAAGTGTCAATATGTGGTGTGTTAGTTGTGGGATTTGAGTAGATTTTATGTTAGATGGAAAGTTTAGGAAGTCAAAGAAATTTTCAATGCGTAAAGTAGGTTAGTAGAACTCCAGTTAAGTGATTTTTCTAAAAAGGATAATACATGATATCAAAATCGAAGAAATGTGTTGTGACATAGGCATAGATGGGAACAGATCCTAATGACTTGGGA
Source organism: Capsicum annuum (assembly GCF_002878395.1). Lineage (NCBI taxonomy): Eukaryota > Viridiplantae > Streptophyta > Magnoliopsida > Solanales > Solanaceae > Capsicum > Capsicum annuum. The sequence continues at coordinate 67,663,750 of NC_061119.1, read as the reverse complement.
CTTTGTGCATTGATAAGTAAATATTTAGTCCTTAATATATTTTAAGATGCTTTCAAATAAAGTATCTCTCACTTAGTCTCATACATCAAAACCAGTTAGGAGTATTATCAATTGTGAAGATCCTCACAGTGATTTCTAATAAAGTATATTATAAACAATATATTTAGAGAATGCATACTATTAAACTATTAACATCTTCATGAGTCAAGAATTAGGATATATGTTCAAACTTTTAGAGTCATTTTAAAGCTTATTTCTCATATGTCATCTTAAGCATTTTACTCCAACAGTCTCATGTCTCCCATAACTTACAAGTCAGAGTGTTCAAAGATACATGTTGCATATATACATACACATACATATGTTCTTATATCATAATCATGAGGTTTGGATCATAACAATAAGATACATAACATGCACTACATACAACTAGGCCATCAATGCTCTAGAACACTCTTTCTAAAAAGTAAGTTTTTGATTTGTATGTTATCCAAAATGCCATCTATAATGTTGGACAGTTTTATTATAGAAGCAAAGCTTACTAGTAGTATGGCTGTCAGATATGGCATATATGTTTATGGACGTGTTGACAACCAGATGTATCATCTCATCAAGCTATCAATTATATTTAGTTGAGAGTAATACTTAGCACAAAGTTAGATTAGGGTTCAGCAAAACCCAAATTCTAGAACTACATTCCACCACAAGTTAAAAGAGTACTCATGAGTTAAAAATGTATCTCTTGCCATAATAGGCTCATGAGTGGTCACTCCAGTCATGGTTCATACCCTTGTAAAGGTATTGAAACCCTTATAACTTAGGTTATAGGTTGAATTCCTTGTTGCTCATATTGTCTGTTTTGATCGATAGTATATCCCATATTTCAGAATCATATATTACATTGTTCTTGTGTTTAGTTTATTAAGTACAGTATTGATCAGTTACATATTTATTTACTTTGTCATTGCATCAACTTTCATTCCTTAGTCTCATGTTTAATTCAATCTTATATTTTTAGCATGTTCATTTCCATTATAAAATTATGCATATCTCACATGCTTAGTGTGTTTATGTACTGGTTGCATACTTTCTTTTGCTTTATATTGTATCATAATATAGGTTCGAACACTCAACGTCCATCTCACTATTAGCGTGATCTCATATTACCTCAGTAATAGAGTCTAGTGAGTCCTCATAATTTGAGTACAAGATTTATGTTTCTTTCTTTATTTTAGTCATTCATTTTTCATGCAATTAGAGTTAGTTGGGGCTTCTCCCAGTAACTTAATTTAATAGAGGCTTTCAAAAAGATAGACTCATGTATTCAACTTTATGGTTTATTAAATATTTGTATTTTGATATCATTATTGAAATTTGTCTAAAACTTCAATAGATTATTTAGATTTCAGCTTTCGCTTAGTGATTTTCATTCACTACAAAAAATTGCTCACTTTGGGTGGGTTTTATTTGCATATTGTGGAGGTCAGAAATCCCCGTGAACTCACAGCACAGTGGTTTTCAAAACCCATATAATTACGAGCATCGCAACCTCTTTACGTCAATTTTTCATTTACTGCCACAATCATTTACCGACGATTAACTAACAGTAGTTTGACCCTATTATATATAAACTAAAATCAACTGCCAGCTAATAGATCTAAAAATATAACAGTGGTTGAAACCTCCACCATATATTTTTTCTATAAATTTCAGGGGTCAAGACCTCTACAATTCACTTGATATTTTTAAAAAAGAAATATTACACTACTCATGACAAATATTTAAATTTGAATTTTATTTAATTGTTTTCATCTATATCTATCATTCACTGTTGGACCAAACAAAAATACATCTTAATATATTAGATCATTAAAATGTACCACAAAAGTATTGTCATTAGTCCTAAAACTAATTTAGACTCAAAATATTGCTTCAACAATGATTCGATAACATTGTCATAATTACTAATAAAATTATAAGAAATTTCAATGATGTTTGCTAGAATAACTATCATTAGATGATCTTCCATTCACATCCAAAAACAATCCACTAGAGACATCACTTGTCTTCAACAGTAAAAATAAAAATAGTAAGGTTTTAGAATTTTAAATATTTTATAACAATTTATTAACTTAATTTTTCTCAAATAAAAATTATTTATCACAAAAAGAGTGAAAAATCCTGCAAACTATTTGGGTATCATGCCTTCTTTCATTATCATATATGCCTTGAAAGTGTTCATCAGTAGATTGTGAGAATTCACCATTTTTTTGTAGTTCTTTTGGCTTTTCTTATAAGCATATAACATTTGAGTGTAGTTTTTTTGGCAACTAGATGGACATGAACTGTTACTACTTGAAGAACTCAAACCACCAAAAAGAGAACTTGTTTGTTTAAAGGATCTACTAGGAACAACTCCTAATTCCAAGCACCTCACATTTCCAGAATGCTCTTTTCCTAGAACTTTACAAACATTATTTGAAGAAACTTCAGACTCCTCCATGGTGCTTTGACTTACTGTGAGTTCAATTTTTTTCAAAAATATAGTACAACACAAAAACCATAGTATAACTTCAGTTAGTAATGGACAATAAAAGAAGAAAGGAAAAATAAGCAAGAGATAAATGCTGCAACTTTCAAACTAGTAAGATATTGCTACCCCACTTTCACAAATCATCAGTTTTATTATTTCTCATTTCCTATAAAACCTTCAAGTTGATAACTGTTGAGAGAACATATTTCTGTAGCCTAAACATAATGAGTAGCCTAAATTAACCACTAACAAAAACATGTTAAAGGGAAACTAAATATATTATTTTATAAATGTAAAAATTGTTAACTTTACCTCTATTTCAATTTCCATGAACCTTCTCCTCTTCACCCACCCTACCTAGTTTTTGGAGGGGTATGTTGGTAGTCGGTAGCCAGTAAATCATGAGCAAAAAAGATGGGAACATTAACAAAATTTTAAACAAAAAATAAGGACTCACTAACATCATGTACCAACAAACAGATTACCAGCACAAAAGATGGGAACACATCACCAACAACTATTTGGATAAAAATAAGGGTAAACAATGCTTCTAGAAATGCAATTTTAGGTGCTTCTTTGTTCTTCATTGAAATCAACAATTATTTTGAAGTATAATTGTGAATTTACAATCTCATAAGTTAGTATGCTTCAATAGTAATAGGATAATATAACATCATCAACAACATTTTTGCTAAAAAGGACTAACATTCCACTAACTTCATGTACCCACAAATAGATCACTAGAAAAGAAGATACAAACATAAAGTGTCAAACTAAGAACTAAAATTAATCCTACAATGAGTTCATGTTAGGCCGTCTGTGCAAATATTTGTAGGTGCTTTTTAGTTCATTGAATGAAACAACTATTTTGAAGTCAATTGTGACTTTAAAAACTTAGTTTAAATATGTTCATGTAATTAAAGATAAAAACAATATCATCAACAAACTGGAAAAGATATAATTTTTCACCAAATTCAACTACCCACAAAAGAATATCAATTCACCTAATTCCACTACCTACAAAGGAATCTCTACAACTAGTCAAGGTATGGCCGAGCATTTAACCCATTGTAATTTTAAATTTATAGGTTCATATAAACTATGTATTTTAATATTAGTGAATCTTTACACATATATCTATGCTCCACGTTAAAAGTACTGAATTTGGATGTACCACGCTTCACTGTACTGTATCTACCCCTCGTATGGGTAAATTTAGGTGTCATTTTATTTTATCAAGGACACATTCATTTTGAAGTAAATTCCAAGTTAACAAGATAATAGTTTAAAAAAACACAGATAATCAAAAGATCAAACTAATATAATTAGTAAACTGACATAAAAAATAATTTTTCACCAACTTACACTCGGTGGTAGAGCAACCTTTTGCTAAGGGGTGTCAATTACACTATTTGATCAAAGGAAGACTAACAATAGTCAAATTATACCTATAAGTTACTTAAATCCCACACCATATTTTTTAGCTTATGAACAAATATGTACGGTGCAAAGTCCAGGCGAACTAATGATAAGAATTGCGTTAGAACTAGCAGGTGACCCTAATTGTAGAAAGAAAGAAAAATTCTCAATAGAGGTACTTAGAAAAATCTGTAAGTATAGAAAATGCTCAACAAATGTACTTGCTCAAATATCTTTTGCTTCCTCAGTAACATATGATCCATCTTCTGTCTTATGCGTATCAAGATAAAGTTCTACTCGTCCAGGCTTCTGTCCGGTCTCAACCATCTAGAAACAAAATTAACTTAACAAATTAAAGATAGTTACATGTTCAATAAACTAATGTAAAATATAGTGAACAAATATATTTTCCCATTTCAGCTCTCCTTCTTGCGTTAGATTTGGAGCAACTAGTGTGTTGAATAGTTTGTTTCTTTTGATTTTCAGCAATATGGTTGCATATTTTTTCAAAAAAATATGTGAATTCAATATAAAAACAATAAGTTTAGCTCTAAATGAAGGACTTAAAAATATACATCCATTTTCTTATCCAAATGATAATCAACATAAGAATTTATTGATATGGTAAAATTCCAATAGGAACATCTGCCATAATTTCAGATCTACTCATAAGCGGGTTAGAGGTCTTATCTTATAAATTTAGCCTCCTTACACCCTACTTCAATGGAATAGAATTACAGACATAGCATCGTGCAATTGGCTCAATTGTTTTAAAAGAAAATCATGGCCTTTGAAATAAAATATTGGTTCAATTATACATAGCCATGTCAATATAAAGTATGAATACATAATATACCGGTATAGCTACAGATAGATATGGTTCATTCTCGTATATTTATTCTTCATCATATTCACCCTTATCAAACAGATCTCTTGGCTTTAAATTTACATCTACACTCTATTCTTTATCAGTTTCAACAATAATATAATAGACTGAATTCGCTTGATATGCTTCAATATAAGGACCATGATCCTCACGACCACTAATGTGAATCAACATAGAAAAATTGACACAATTAAAATACCAAACATCTTTTTTAAACCCTCTATCGCAAGTAGTATCAACTCAATGATATTTGAGTAGCACATCTCTAAACTTATCGTAATAATTAAGTGCTATAATATCTTCCAACTTTCAATAATATGGTAAATCTAATTGTCTTACATTTTTATCAGCATTGGATACAATAACGAAGGTGTCAATATAAGAAAAACTACACTGTCTTGTGTTTTCAGTTCTTGTTCTCTTGACATAGTCTAAAGTTTGAATCCATTAATATTATAATCATTGAACCTTCTTCCACTTAGGCTTG
>NC_061119.1:67587455-67655425 GCF_002878395.1 Capsicum annuum | reverse complement strand
CAAGCCTAAGTGGAAGAAGGTTCAATGATTATAATATTAATGGATTCTTCAAACTTTAGACTTTGTCAAGAGAACAAGAACTGAAAACACAAGACAGTGTAGTTTTTCTTATATCGACACCTTCGGTATTGTATCCAATGCTGATAAAAATGTAAGACAAGTAGATTTACCATATTATTGAAAGTTGAAAGATATTATAGCACTTAATTATTATGGTAAGTTTAGAGATGTGCTACTCAAATATCATTGAGTTGATACTACTTGCGATAGAGGGTTTAAAAAAGATATTTGGTATTTTAATTGTGTCAATTTTTCTATGTTGATTCACATTGGTGATCGTAAGGATCATGGTCCTTATATTGAAGCATATCAAGCGAATTCAGTCTATTATATTATTATTGAAACTGATAAAGAATAGAGTGTAGATATACATTTAAAGCCAAGAGATCTGTTTGATAAGGGTGAAGATGATGAAGAATAAATATACGAGAATGAACCATATCTATCTGTAGCTATACCTGTATATTATGTATTCATACTTTATATTGACATGGCTATATATAATCGAACCAATATTTTATTTCTAAGGCCATGATTTTCTTTTAAAACAATTGAGTCAATTGCACGATGCCATATCTGTAATTCTATTCCATTGAAGTGGGGTGTAAGGAGGCTAAATTTATAAGATAAGACCTCTAACCCGCTTATGAGTAGATCTGAAATTATGGCAGATGTTCCTAGTGGAATTTTACCATATCAATAAATTCTTATGTTGATTATCATTTGGATAAGAAAATGCATGTATATTTTTAAGTCCTTCATTTAGAGCTAAACTTATTGTTTTTATATTGAATTCACATATTTTTTTGAAAAAATATGCAACCATAATGCTGAAAATCAAAAGAAACAAACTATTCAACACACTAGTTGCTCCAAATCTAACGCGAGAAGGAGAGCTGAAATAGTGAAATATATTTGTTCACTATATTTTACATTAGTTTATTGAACATGTAACTATCTTTAATTTGTTAAGTTAATTTTGTTTCTAGATGGTTGAGACCGGACAGAAGCCTGGACGAGTAGAACTTTATCTTGATACGCATAAGACAGAAGATGGATCATATGTTACTGAGGAAGCAAAAGATATTTGAGCAAGTACATTTGTTGAGCATTGTCTGTACTTATAGATTTTTCTAAGTACCTCTGTTGAGAATTTTTCTTTCTACAATTAGGGTCACCTGCTAGTTCTAACGCAATTCTTATCATTAGTTTGCCTGGACTTTGGACCGTAAATATTTGTTCATAAGCTAAAAAATATGGCGTGGGATTTAAGTAAGTTAGAGGTATAATTTGACTATTGTTAGTCTTCCTTTGATCAAATAGTGTAATTGACACCCCTTAGCAAAAGGTTGCTCTACCACCGAGTGTAAGTTGGTGAAAAATTATTTTTTATGTCAGTTTACTAATTATATTAGTTTAATCTTTTGATTATCTGTGTTTTTTAAAACTATTAGCTTGTTATCTTGTAATTCACTTCAAAATGAATGTGTCCTTGATAAAACAAAATGGCACCTAAAATTACCCATAGGAGGGGTAGATACAGTACAGTGAAGCGTGGTACATCCGAATCAGTACTTTAACATGGAGCATAGATATATGTGTAAAGATTCACTAATATTAAAATACATAGTTTATATGAACCTATAAATTTAAAATTACAATGGGTTAAATGCTCGGCCATACCTTGACTAGTTGTAGAGCTTCCTTTGTAGGTAGTGGAATTAGGTGAATTGATATTCTTTTGTGGGTAGTTGAATTTGGTGAAAAATTATATCTTTTCCTAGTTTGTTGATGATATTGTTTTTATCTATAATTACATGAACATATTTAAACTAAGTTTTTAAACTCACAATTGACTTCGAAATAGTTGTTTCATTCAATGAACTAAAAAGCACCTACAAATATTTGCCCAGACGGCCTAACATAAACTCATTGTAAGATTTATTTTAGTTCTTAGTTTGATACTTTATGTTTGTATCTTCTTTTCTAGTGATCTATTTATGGGTACGTGAAGTTAGTTCGAATGTTAGTCCTTTTTAGCGAAAATGTTGCTGATGATGTTATATTGTCCTATTACTATTGAAGCATACTAACTTATGAGATTGTAAATTCACAATGATACTTCAAAATAATTGTTGATTTCAATGAAGAACAAAGAAGAACCTAAAATTGCATTTCTAGAATCATTGTTTACCCTTATTTTTGTCCAAATGGTTGTTGGTGATGTGTTCCTATCTTTTGTGCTGGTAATCTGTTTGTTGGTACATGATGTTAGTGAGTCCTTATTTTCTGTTGAAAATTTTGTTAATGTTCCCATCTTTTTTGCTCATGATTTACTGGCTACCGACTACCAACATACCCCTCCAAAAACTAGGTAAAGTGGGTGAGGAGGAGAAGGCTGATGGAAATTGAAATAGAGATAAAGTTAACAAATTTGACATTTAGAAAACAATATATTTAGTTTCCCTTTAACATGTTTTGTTAGTGGTTAATTTAGGCTACTCATTACGTTTAGGCTACAGAAATATGTTCTCTCAATAGTTATCAACTTGAAGGTTTTGTAGGAAATGAGAAATAATAAAACTGATGATTTGTGAAAGTGGGTAGAATTATCTTACTAGTTTGAAAGTTGCAGCATTTATCTCTTGCTTATTTTTCCTTTCTTCTTTTATTTTTCATTACTAACTGAAGTTATACTATGGTTTTTGTGTTGTACTATATTTTTGAAAAAAATTGAACTCACAATAAGTCAAAGCACCATCGACGAGTCTAAAGTTTCTCCAAATAATGTTTGTAAAGTTCTAGGAAAAGAGCATTCTGGAAAGGTGAGGTGCTTGGGATTAGGAGCTGTTCCTAGTAGATCCTTTAAACAAACAAGTTCTCTTTTTGGTGGTTTGAGTTCTTCAAGTAGTAACAGTTCATGTCCATCTAGTTGGCAAAAAAACTACACTCAAATGTTAGATGCTTATAAGAAAAGCCAAAAGAACTACAAAAAAATGGTGAATTCTCACAATCTACTGATGAACACTTTCAAGGCATATATGATAATGAAAGAAGGCATGATACCCAAATAGTTTGCAGGATTTTTCACTCTTTTTGTGGTAAATAATTTTTATTTGAGAAAAATTAAGTTAATATGTTGTTATAAAATATTTAAAATTCTAAAACCTTACTATTTTTATTTTTATTGTTGAAGACAAGTGATGTCTCTAGTGGACTGTTTTTGGATGTGAATGGAAGATCATCTAATGATAGTTATTCTAGCGATAATCATTGAAATTTCTTATAATTTTATTAGTAATTATGACAATGTTATCGAATCATTGTTGAAGCAATAGTTTGTCTAAATTAGTTTTAGGACTAATGACAATACTTTTGTGGTACATTTTAATGATCTAATATATTAAGATGTATTTTTGTTTGGTCCAACAGTGAATGATAGATATAGATGAAAACAATTAAATAAAATTCAAATTTAAATATTTGTCATGAGTAGTGTAATATTTCTTTTTTTTAAAATATCAAGTGAATTGTAAAGGTCTTGACCACTGAAATTTATAGAAAAAAATATATGGTGGAGGTTTCAACCACTGTTATATTTTTAGATCTATTAGCTGGCAGTTGGTTTTAGTTTATATATAATGGGGCCAAACTACTATTAGTTAACCGTCGGTAAATGATTACGACAGTAAATGAAAAATTGACGTAAAGAGATTGCAATGCTCGTAATTATATGGGTTTTGAAAACCACTGTGCTGTGAGTTCACGGGGATTTCTGACCTCCGCAATATGCAAATAAAACCCACCCAAAGTGAGCAATTTTTTGTAGTGAATGAAAATCACTAAGCAAAAGCTGAAATCTAAATAATCTATTGAAGTTTTAGACAAATTTCAATAATGCTATCAAAATACAAATATCTAATAAACCATAAAGCTGAATACATGAGTCAATCTTTTTGAAAGCCTCTATTAAATTAAGTTACTGGGAGAAGCCCCAACTAACTCTAACTGTATGAAAAATGAATGACTAAAATAAAGAAAGAAACATAAATCTTGTACTCAAATTATGAGGACTCACTAAACTCTATTACTGAGGTTGACTGTTCGAACCTATATTATGATACAATATAAAGCAAAAGAAAGTATGCAACCAGTACATGAACACACTAAGCATGTGAGATATGCATAATTTTATAATGGAAATGAACATGCTAAACATATAAGATTGAATTGAACATGAGACTAAGGAATGAAAGTTGATGCAATGACAGAGTAAATAAATATGTAATTGATCAATACTGTACTTAATAAACTAAACACAAGGACAATGCAATATATGATTCTGAAATATGGGATATACTATCGATCAACACAAACAATATGAGCAACAAGGAATCCAACCTATAACCCAAGTTATAAGGGTTTCAATACCTTTCCAAGTGTATGAACCATGACTGGACTGACCACTCATGAGCCTATTCTGGCAAGAGAGACATTTTTAACTTATGAGTACTCTTTTAACTTGTGGTGGAACGTAGTTCTAGGATTTGGGTTTTGCTGAACCCTAATCTAACTTGGTGCTAAGTATTACTCTTAACTAAATATAATTGATAGCTTGATGAGATAATACATCTGGTTGTCAACACGTCCATAAACATATATGCCATATCTGACAGCCATACTACTAGTAAGCTTTGCTTCTATAATAAAACTGTCCAACATCATAGATGGCATTTTGGATAACATACAAATCAAAAACTTCCTTTTTAGAAAGAGTGTTCTAGAGCATTAATGGCCTAGTTGTATGTAGTGCATGTTATGTATCTTATTGTTATGATCCAAACCTCATGATTATGATGTAAGAACATATGTATGTGTATGTATATATGCAACATGTATATTTGAACACTGTGACTTATAAGTTATGGGAGACATGAGACTGCTGGAGTAAAATGCTTAAGATGACATATGAGAAATAAGCTTTAAAATGACTCTAGAAGTTTGAACATATATCCTGATTCTTGACTCATGAAAATGTTAATAGTTTAATAGTATGCATTCACTAAATATATTTTTTAGAATATACTTTATTAGAAATCACTGTGAGGATCTTCACAATTGATAATACTTGTCACTGGTTCTGATGTATGAGACTAAGTGAGAGATACTTTATTTGAAAGCATCTTAAAATATATTAAGGACTAAATATTTACTTATCAATGAACAAAGTCCCAAGTCATTAGGATCTGTTCCCATCTATGCCTATGTCATAACACATTTCTTCGATTTTGATATCATGTATTATCCCTTTCACAAAAATCGCTTAATTGGAGTTCTACTAACCTACTTTACGCATTGAAAATTTCTTTGACTTCCTAAACTTGCCATCTAACATAAAATCTACTCAAATCCCACAACTAACACACCACATATTGACACTTAATTTTTGTCCTCCATCATTTAATTTAATTTATAGCTTCTGCAATATCTAATGAAATTGAAATATTTATTTTACCCGAATAAAAAATTTCTAAAAAAATTTTTGTGGGTTAATTTTGACATTGCAAGTAACAATTATGCATTCCCTCATTCATGTGTGAATTGTATATATTAGTTATTTATATAAATAGTTTTATCAAAACCAGCTCTAAATCAAGACTCCTCTTGAAAAATTATTTAGACAAACAAAATCTTGGTCTAAATGAATTTTTACCTTGAACATAATTATTTGGAGAAAAATATTTATTTAAATTAAATCAAGAAGCTTAGTATTAAGTTAGACATTAAATGGTTTCAATTTTGACTCAGTTTGTTAAGATTAGGCCCTAGGAAAAGTCAATATGACTATATTGAACTGCATTCATCTATTGGACCCTAATTTGGCTACGTCTTTAATGAAATAAGCTAACACTTAAACTAGTCTGGCTATTTATTATATTTCTTGTTCTTACAGATTTAACCTTATTGCTACACCTTTTAAACCTAATCCACATTTCTTTTATTCCTAAACAATCTACTTGATCGAGGCCGCAACACACGCTAACCCGATCCAGCTCAATAATACCTAATATCTCCTATTCTCAAACATCAACATCAACAAAAAAAAGACCTGACCCCTTTTACCTCAATAACCCTAACCTTAAAATCAATTTCCATTTTTCAAAATTTAATCTCTCTCTTATCCGTTCATTTCAGTATAATCCCCTTGTGCCCATTATAAGGATTGTACCTCATAACTTCTAGAATTGATAACTATTATCTATCATTATTTATCCATGTTTACCATCTTTCATTTTCAATTTTTGAGCTTGATATCATACTGAAATGGTACAAATCTGCCTTACCCATCCTTATCTCTTCGCTTATTTGAACAAATATCAAAAAATACCCTAGAAAACCCCAAATCTCACATCGATTCTACACTGCTAAGGTTCTCAAAATGGTTTCTATATGTATTCATACAATTCATTAGTGAGATAAGATGACTTTTACAAGTCTTGAAATCTTGTGCAGTGAGAAAATAATTAAGCATAAAGACAAAGGTTTTTAAAATATATAAAGTTTCTAGGCTAGAATCCATATAAGACTTATTTTAGATTTGAATAGGCTATGAAATAAATAAATGTTTTGGTGGTGGAAAGAGGATTCCTATAAGAGTTCGAATCTTGATTTGCTAACATAAAAAAGTAAGAACCGTCATCCCTTTTGTTTGTTTTCGATTAGTGTAATGTTAATGTTGTTGTTATAGTTTTATTTCCTGTCTGTTAGTACTTTTAAATTTAGATAGTAGCTTTGTTTTATAATTATTAGTCGTGGAAACTGAATCATACACTTGATTGTTGGAGAAATTTTATTGCCGTAGTGTCTAGGATATTCTGATTTTCCTTACTATTTTGGTAGCATGAATTTCACACAAGGTGAGAGTGGAAATAGCATATTGATAAGATATTGAAGACCATGTTAGTTCTTGTTATTTTTATTAATATTCACTGTTTAAGCTATTTGTTTTTAAAATTATTTTATAAAGTCTATGAGGCTTTATTTCTCATGAATGTCTCAATTTTTAGTGTGTTGAAGTTTATTTGACTTGTTTTCTTTATTTTCTTATTTGTAGTTGATCACTGTCCTAGTCTTATTGTTGCATCTTCTATTTAGTTATAATTTCATGTTTATTTAACCCTCTTTTAGAAAGTTATCTTATTGTCTTGCTTTCTTTGTGAGTGTGGTAAGACTAATCCCAAACTTCCTTGACTCATAATGTCAATGGAGATAATGAAGTCGGTCCATAAATAAAGGGTATTTCATCAAAATATCCCTTTATGACCCTCTTGATATTTAAAATTATTTGGACTTGTCATGTGGAGAAGGAGAATGAAATAAGCCTAGCTGATTAAATATGTTTACTTATAAGTGTGTATTTAGTCAATTTTTTCATATTTTAAGTCCCTTTCAATTTAAGTGTCTTATTGCTTGTTTTCTTTTATGTGCTAAATCAAACAATCTTTTAAATTTCTATTCACTCAAACTGTCAAGCAGAAGTAGAAGCTATGTCATAGTGACGATAATAAATCATAGGAATTTTCCAAGATGTATCGACACCTAAATGCTTATGATTTCTTAAAGAAAGAAGTAGGATGTTTTTGGGTGACTAAAATAACATGCCTTTTCATGTGTTTTACTTAGTTTTGTCCATTATTGTTAAATTAGACTACTTGGACATGTTTGAGTCTTGTACTGTGTGATCTTAAACTATTTTGCTTTGGGAAATGTCAAGTTTCTTTCCCTGTTTTCTTACATAATTAAAGTCATTTCTATTTGGTTATTTATGTGTCTAATAGTTTTGACTTCTAGTTCTCCTTTGTTCCCAATATCAAGAAAGAACTAGTGATTCCTTAAAGAGTAAAGCTTATATAAAAGATCCCTTGAAAATTTTGATATATGGTAAACACATTGGCTCAAAATAAAAAAATAATAAACTAGGCTATGTCTTTACTAAGTAGTGACATCTAAGCTTCAATGTTCCTAGTGGTTCATTATATCACTTAGGAATATTAATAAGAAGATGGAAAGTTTGAATCTCAAAGATAAAACAAGTCTCCTCATGGCTTTACTTCTCTGTTTTACGAGATATATGTGCTATTCTTGAAATTATAAAATGTTTTTCTTTATTTTTTTCCTTGATACTGACTTGTCCAAGCACGTTGAGTGACCTAGATCTTATGTTGAGGTCATGGATCTATGTAAAAATCTTCCAATTACCCATTTTCTTTTTTCTTAAGTGAAAGAATTCTTTCTCTCCACCCTTCCTAGTTATCTTCCCTCTCGTTATTCCTACTTTTGAATCCATCTTTTTCTCTTCCAAAGAAACTTTGAACATATAATATGTTGAGGAGAATATTTTGTTTCAGTACAAGAGCAAATCATTATATATGTCCCTTTGAAATACTAAAAACCATATCACCCAAGTTGTAATGATGCTTTAAAGGATAGGTCTTTGTTTTGGATAAATAATGGTTTGCTTGACATTTTATCTCATCTCCTTCTTCTTCAATTGAATAACTATGAGACTATTATGAGTTGTAGAATACAACATTTGCTTAATTGAAGTGTGACACTTCTAGAAATGGTTATTGCCTTGTTATTCAAAGTTAGGACATTTCTTTTTTTTTTTTTAAAAAAAAAGGTAACATATTTGTATATTTATATATAAGACTACACATAAACAGTGTAGCACCCCTTAGTTACAGTTACAAAAGTATAGAGTGTTTGATCATCTATCATTTCACAAGGATTCTAATATACCAGAGATTGTTTCTTGATATTCTAAACCCATTGCTTTTCACCAAAAAAAGAATAGCCCTAAGCGTTTATTTTAGAGATGGTCGGCTTTATTTTCAAAACATCTTTGGTTTCTCTCTTCCCAAACTGTCTCCCAAATCCATACTAGAATAATTTGCCATTTCATTTTCTGAATTACATTACTGCCTTTTGTTCCAGCATGATAGAACATCAACTATATTACTTGGCATGGTCCATAGAATCACCCTAAAGTTGAGGAACATCCTCCATATTTGTTCAGTTAGTTCATAGTGCAGAAATAAATTATTAATTGTCTCTACTTTCTCCCCACATAAAAAATATTTGAAACATATATAATGACCCCTTTTGTACAAATTGTCCTGTGTGAGTGCTTTTCCTCTATATAATAACCAAGTAAACCAAGAAACTTTATAGGAAATTTTAACTTTTCATATTATCTTCAAGCGCCAGCACCCAATCTGATTGTTGAACAGGTTGAATTCTTTGTAGGATGATCTGCCGAAGAATTCTCTTTGCTTATTTCCTTGCTACTTGATGCTATCCTACGAAGTTTTAATACATGTAAATGGCTCTAGAGTATTGATAAAATCCATTATCCTATCAATTTCCCAAGCATTCAAGCATTTTCTAAAGATTAGATTCCACCCTAGTTGCTCCATATCTGCCCGATTATTTCTTGTTGTTGTTGAGATAAAATATGGAGATTCAGAAAAAATTGTTTCAAAGTTCCTCAACTTAGCCATTATCATCCCAAAAAGATGTCTTCATGTCATTTCCAACTTTAAAGCTTACCTTGTTCATGAGTTTAGGCCACAAGTTCCTGATTAACTTCCAAAAACTAAGCCCATAAGGACCCTCGACAGTATTGGTTGTCCATTTACCTTCTAGGCCATACTTTTCCTTAATCACTTCTTTCCATAATGATTCTTCATCCCTAGAAAATCTCCACAACCATTTCAACATCAAACTTTGATTTTGGGATTTTAGTTTCTTAATGACTAACCCCCTTTCCTTCTTGATGATGATGATGGATATCCATTTAACCAGGTGATACTTCTTTTTGTCATTGTGTCCTTCCAACAAGAAGTTCCTTCTCAATATGTATATCTTACTCAATACATTCCTAGGTATTGGAAATAATGATATCATATATGTAGGCATAACATCAAGGACCAAATTGATCAAAACTAGCCTACCACCCATTGAGAGATAATGGCTCTTCCAACTTGTTAGATTTTTTTCAATTTTCTCCAGGATATTATGCCAAATTCCTATTGACTTACTTTTGACCCTAAAGGCATCCCCAAATATGTTGTTGGTAATTCTCCTATTTTACCTCCCCAAATATCAGCTAAGGATTGAATCTTGCTTACCTTATTAACTGGAAAAATAAATCTTTTAGTCTAGTTAATATGTAAACCATAAGTAGCTTCAAAAAAAATAAAGATTACCTTTAATATTGTAACTTGTTTAGAATCAGCATCTCTGAATACAACAGTATCATCACTATATTGTAGGTGTGAAATCTCTAACTCGCTCTCAGTACTTGACTTTACCTTAATTCCAAATATCCATTTGTTTGTCTGGGAAATCTTAAATAGGTCTTGTAACCCCTCTATTGCAATGATAAAGAGGAAAGGAGATAGAGGATCTCCTTGTCTCAAGCCCCTTTGAGATTGAAAAAAACCTGTTGGTGAACCATTGATCAATATTGAGAATTTTACCGTGCTGATGCATCACCTAATCCAGCTGAACCATCTACCACAAAATCCCATTTTCCTCAAAGTTTCGAGTAAGTAATTCCAGTTTGAGTGACCATACGCCTTCTCAATGTCAAGTTTACACACAATTCCAGGTTATTTGCTTGTAAATCTTGCATCTACACATTTATTTACAATTAGAATTACATCCATAATTTGTCTACCCTTGATGATTGCCATCTGCTGCGTATCCACCAATTTTTCATCAATTTCTTGAGTCTTTCGGTTAGTATTTTAGGAATAATCATGTAAAAACTACCTATTAATCTAATAGGCCTAAAATCTTTCAACTCTTTTGCACCCACTTTCTTAGGAATTAGAGCCATAAAAGTGGCATTAAAGCTTTTTCAAAAATACCTTGTTCATAGAAATTTTGTACTGCTGCAACGACTTCTGTTTTTACCACCTTCCAACATTGAGTAAGAAATGCCATGGAAAATCCATCAGGACCTGGAGCTTTGTCTCCATTATAAGATTTCAGACTTTCCAAACTTCTTTTTCCCCGAAAGGACTTTGTAACAACTGATTTTCCTCTTGAGTAATCTAAGGGCAGTTAACAAGATTACCTAGAGGTATCCAATTCTCCGTCTCAGTGTAAATCTTTTACTAGAAAGAAATAATCTCCCTTGTAATATCAGCTGGATTGTCCATAATATCCCTTTCAATTATCAACTTTTCAATATTGTTATCTCTCTTGTGAGCATTTACAGTCCTATAGAAGAATTTTGTCTTTTTATCCTCTTGTTCCAACCAAAGAGCCCTAGATCTTTGTCTCCAGGCCAACTTCTCATGTTTTACAATTTCCTCAAATTCAACTTATAAAGATATTTTTGCATACAACTCTTCCTCGGTTAACCTCATTTGATCATGAATCTTCTCCAATTTTGCAAGTTGATTGAGTATGCTAGCCTTGTGTAATATCAAGTTTCCCTACAAAATTTTGCTCTACTACGTAAGCTTGTCCTTTACAACTTTTAATTTATAAGCCAAAAAAAATCAGGCCTCCCTTTATGCATAAATTTATCCCAACACCTTTTTACTCTATCATTAAAGCCCTCGGTCTATAACCACAAGTTCTCAAAATTAAAATAGGATTTGATAGAATCCCAATTATCATATTGCAATATCACAAGGAAATCATCAGAAGTGATTTTATGAATAATTGATTGTTTAATGTTTCTAAATCCCTCATACAATCCATGGAGATAAGGAATCTATCCAATATGACAGCTGTTTCTCTCCTATCACCCTTTCTCCAAGTGTATATTTCATCTGATAGGGGAAAGTCTATCCGAATCATATCATCAATAAACATAAAAAAGTCATTCGTCGCCTTAGTGATTTTGTTTGTATTCTTCTTCTCTGATGGGAATCTAACTTTATTAAAATCCCCCAGCCTACCCATGGCCTGATAAATAGTTCTCTAGCACCTGGTAATTCCTATCACACCTCCTCACTTTTCTGTCGTATTATTTGGAGCATATGCATTGGACAAATGAAAATTGAGTTCTTAAGTTTTACCAAAAAACTTGCATGTTATGTAATATGAACCCAAATTACTAATCTCCCTTTCACATACCCTATGATCCCATAATATTATAATGCCCCCTCTAGTCCTATTAGCCTCCAATTTTACATAATTTCCTTATCTATTATTCCATAATTCTTTGATAATGGCACGATATCCCCTTAGACTTTTGATTCCTGAAAACATAAAACATCAGCCTTTCATATGTGAATTAAATTTTTAAGCAACATTTTTTTAGATTGTTGAATTAACCCCCTAAATTCCATGATATAATGTTGACTTTCATTGATCTTTCTTAATGAAACAACCCCCCTTACTTCTTGTTGGATTGCTCATAAAATAGCTTCCCGTCTCAAGACTCTTCAGTTCTTTGTTTTCTTTCTTTTTAGGGTTCTAGGTTCTTGTGTTGCTAAAACTCCATGTCGTTTTCTATCAATTTTCATGAAAAATCTCTAGATTTTCTTCTCATATCTATGAAATACCAACCCAAACTCCTTAGCCATTCTGATTGTAATTTGGTGGACCCTTATTGTCATATCCAATTGCGCATCCCTCTCATTTACCACATTCACAGAATTTAGGAGGATTGGTTCTTCAATTGCCCAACCCATTGTTTTATTGAGATTTTGTTGCTGTGTGTGCATGTTTCTTTCCCCCTGAGAATATGATGCCAGTTTTCCCTTATTTTCAATCAGCAATGTTTGATTTTCTTCCTTAACTGTAGCTTCTTGGTCTTCTCTAATTTCTTCGCTCTCTGTATCCATGTCTTTATATCAAGGACTGATTTCTTGACTTGTAAGTTTTGATTCTAGAATAGAAGTAAAAGTTTTATCTTTTAATTCCTCCTCCAATGGGTTGGTTCTTGGCTTATTGTAGCATGCCCTCTTAATAGTCCAATCAGAAAAACTTTGGGCAAACAGATTTAGGCCCAACTTCTTTTTAGGGTTAGCCTTTTTTTTTTTAAACAAAGGGTCTTTGACTGCTTGCTGTCCCCATATGATAAATCACGAAAGTATTCAAATCTGGGGAAAATTTCCATATCTACTGAACATCCCACATGCTCCATTTTGCTTTTAACACCTTGAAACCCTACCCCTATACTATACGAGTCTTTGTTGACTGTTGGTTCATAGTTTTCTCTTAAGTTCCTTCGTTTACCCATTGGTCCATTATTCTGTCTCTTACTACAACTCCGGTATTGGTTCTCATGGGAGCTTCACACCAAATTTGGATTTCATAGATTATACTTTCACTTTCCACCTTCACCACTTTTGGGACATTGTCATCGTCACCCAAAACCATTATTCTCACCCATTTCAAGTGGTTTCTCAGTTCTGTCTCTTCTTCAATTTGAATCCATCCACCACAAATGTCTCCAATCTCCTTGAACACCTTTTTGGACCATAACTGAAGGGGGACGCCAATCAATCTAACCCAGACTTAATTTACCTTTTCATGTCTTGAAATAGATCCCATTATTGGAGACCACCATTGCAGCTTGAATTGTTGTTTATTCCACTGCCATTCTTCTCTCACAACATGCTCTGTAGTTACCTTCAACGAAAATTCTAATAAGAATTGATTATGACCCATTTCATATATGTAAATTTCGTGTGATTGCTTCTCGGTGCTACTCGCCTATCTTTGTATTTCATACAAAGCAGGGATGTCAGGGATATCTTCTATGAAAGAGCCCACTAAGGTCCTTCTTAGCAATTCATTCTAGTTTGGGTTGTCTCCTTTATCTATATAGATGATTCCACTTTCTTCTTAGACTGTGGTTGAACTTATTTCTCTAGATAGCCATTCAAACCTTCTAACTGTCTCTGAGTAAAGAAGGCCCTCCTCCATATTTTTAAATGCATTAGTGCCTATTTTGAGGGGTTTGTAGTTAATGAACCTCTCAATCTTGACTGCTATATCCAACCACCGTACATTAAATGCTATTTTAGGGATGATAAGTACTAATCTTCTCCTTCCTTGAATACTGATAATTGATATGTAACGACCAGATTTGTTAAAGTTTCTTGCAAAGTACTCTGAAAAATGATCATGGAACTTCCATCATTTTACAAAATTACCCTTAACTTTTGATGCCTCCTTGAAAGATGCGCATAGCCAAAGCATGGTCTACCTGCTGAAAGTTGTTCTTCTGATCAAGTTCCATCCTTGTTCAGTCCACTCAAACCATTCCTCAGCTCTTCGTTCACTTTTGATGATATCATATGACTTGAACTCCATCGCCAAGTATATTATGTTATCTTTCATCACCTCAAATCTCAAAAGAGGGAAAGAAAAAGAAAGAGAAAAAGAGTAAAGAGAAAGAAGAAAATTTTCAACAAAAAACACAGTGGGTGAAATTTGGGCTACCAAGCATCCTGAATTTCGGTGAAAGCACCAAATAAAGGTTGTTCTGTAATCCTAAGAAGTAGGAAAGAGAAAATCTTTGAAGACCATGCCTGGGAGCATGATGTTTTTTTTATCACTTGTTTTCAAGGCCCATTATGATAGATAATCATTTCTTTTAATTGCATATGTATTTTCTTTTCGACTTGACATGCTTGCATTTAACTGTTTCTCTCTTGATTCTTGCTATTTTGCATGGTTCATGGTATTTTCCTAGTTTTTAATTACCTATTTTAGAATTCATATGAATTTTTATCTTTTTTTTGTGGCATGTGACATTGATTCGAGTCCCATTGGATGCTACCCTATTTGATCTTCCTAAATGGACCAAAAGGCCCATTGGTTTGAGTTTAGCCATATCCAAAAAGCTAATATACAGTTAATAAACATTAAATATATATGGAGGAAAGCATGGAATGAAAAAAAGCAGGTGTTGACACTAAAGGGCTGAAGCCCATAAAACAAATACATACTTTTTAATGAAATTTTGAGGTCCAGATCCGAACCATCTTATTAATAATCAACCAAAAAAATGGAGGCCCAAATTTTACATTGTTGATCTAAGATAAAAGAATGACCCAACCCAAAAATAAAAATATGAAGAGTCTCATATAGCAGTACAAAAGTTTGATATTCAGACAAGAGTATCCTCTACTCTTTACCTTCTTTCTCCATCGCACCTAAGAAATATTTCCCTTAACTTGGTTCCACTGCTTCATCTCCTTCCTTTTGTGGATTATTTGCTAGATGGCTTCTTGTGTTGTAGGCCTATCTTTAGCTCTATCTATAATCTTTACCTCTGGTAAGCTTCCTCCCTTCTCTATAAAATCATTATTTTTCTATAGGTTTAACCTTAGGTGGTTTATAGGTGGTCTGGGTGTATCCCCATAGGATTGAAGTATCAATTTTCCAATGGTTGAATTTGAACAAACTTGTAAGCTCTTCTTTCCAAAGTTCCAGATTTGAACAAATGAACCCCTCCTTCGCCTCTACTGATTTTTCATATCTTTGTAGTTGATGAATTTGAATCTACATGCATATTAAGGACAAATCTAGTGTACCACGCTGAGAGGCTCCCTCTACTTCTTTTTGGTGAAGTTTTCTTATAGCTAGAGTGCCTTGATAATTTTAGTACAAGTTTGTTTTCTACTTGACAAACCAATATAGATATGTACTTGGTATTATCTCGCACCCGTATGGCAATGCAATTATTGTGACCCTTTATGCCTTTCTCCAAGTTTTGTGACCGCTTCATTCTCATGCTACTATTTGTCATTGCTGCTTGTTAATTTTATGAGTCCTAATTCTAAGATTAGGAATTTATGATTTATCCATGCTGATGAATCGTTTGATACTAGCTGGTATATTTACAAAACTATAGAATTCATTGGATTGCTATAGTTTTATCACCCTAATGCTAGGGCATCTACTACTCTATTGCCTTATCTAAACATGTAAATGACATTTCCTTGCACAATGTTTAGTTTGCACCAAATCTCTTATATTAGCTCTATTAGTTCCCAAGGTATTCTCCATTGTCTATCAATCATCTTCAAATGAGTGAGATAGTCTGTTTCAATATTAACTACCATGTAGCTGTGATCTTGAAAAAAAGTCAAAAATTCCCTAATTGCAAGCGCTTTATTTTCCATGTTTGTAGTTTTTCCCAACCTTGTAGCTTATCCATATATTAGATCTTCTTTTTCATCTTTGACACAAAAATCTAGATCTCTCATTCATGGATTTCCTCTACAAGCTCTATCTGCCTTACATTTCAACTTGTTCCTTTCTGGGAACTTCCTAGTAAAACTATAACAATGTAGCCTTATTCTATATTTCCTCATGATAGAAAGTATTGTAGGCCAATTCTCATTTCCAGTCTTCGTACAAGGGTATAAAAACCTGATTAACTTCCTGATCAAATCTTGCACCTGCTATACAAGATCATTAAAATCCACCTTCCCTCTATGCTTGATTTCATGTTTTTTTTTTATAAATACCATATAATTATTGCTAGTATAACTCTTCATACTGCCTTAATTTTTGGTTCCAATGTTAGTGTCCACCAAGCATGTCTAATCTAATGTAACTTTATGTCCTCAATGTCTATAACTACCAAAATAACAAATTGCCTCCACGTCCTTTCAACTATAAGGGTAGTTAGAAAAAGGTGTTCCATGGTTTCCTCCTCCTTTACTATGTAGCACCAATATCAAGAGACAATATTGCCTTTTAGTCCATATTAATCTATAATTCTCCTTTATTTCTATCTTACTTCTCAGTATTCCCTAGTAGATTTGACTGTAAAATTTCATTGTGTATGTTTAATCCACTATGGAATCATCTCCTTGTCCACAAGATGGTATTTTTATGTTCTCCACAATGTACTCCACTATCTTCTCTAAACTTTACTTCTGATTTTTTTATCTCTTCCATGCTCCATTTTCCCACAAAATCTACAACTTTTAGTTCCTCCTCTTCTGTGTTATCACCTTCTGCATAATATAGTGTGCCTTGACCAGTCCAGTTATCAAACTAAAAGCTGGAATTACCTGCCTTCATTTGCCACTACATATTTTGTTGCACTTCCTCTCTTACTGTAATTAGTTCCTCCATACATATGAGGTTCCATAACACTTTGCCATAATATGATGAAATATTTTTGTAATATTTTTCCCACAGAAATTTATTCCATAAAAAAAGGTTAAGGTTCTAAGATTCCATAGTAACTTAACATAAAGTGCTTTAACTACTGTGTGGAGTGATCTACAACCAATACCTCCCTCCTGTTTAGGGTAATGCATGGTATCTCAGAAGATCTAATATTTATTTCTGTCCCCAATGGAGAAATACCAGAAAAACTTGGCAAAAAATTCTATGTAACTAATTGATGACACTCAGTGAAGAGATCATATCTGATAGAAGATAAGTTGGCATAGACTAAAATACATGGGTAATTAGAATATTACTAGCTCTAAAAGAAAGAAGTTTATGATTCCATAAACTTAATATTTTCATTACCTTCTTGGTTAGCTCCTCAAAATGAGAGTTCTTGTTCCTTCTATACAAGATTGTACTCCCCAAATATGTAAAGGAAAATGTCCCTTGAGTTATGACAGTGATTCTCTTAATTAGGCTGCCTATTCCTACTTGTGTCTTCTCATGTAGTTAAAATAAACTCTTATCCAAATTAATCATTTTATAGACTTCTTTTCATACTTTCTTAATACCCTTATACTCTTCTTTATAGATCTTGAGTGTCCTGAATAGAACAGGATGGTGTCATCTGCAAAAGACCGATGATTTATCTTCAAAATCCATTTAGGCATCCCATATTCTTTGTAAGAATGATCTTCAAAAAGATTATTTAAACTTCTTGTCAACACTTCTAAAATAATTATGTAAAGGGTAAGGTATAGTGGATTTCCTTATTCCAGTCCTCGAGATGATTGAAAAAAACAAAAGAATTATCCATTTATCAGAACTGAGTACCAATTGCTGCTTATCAACCTTACTCTCATTCCTATTATCATTTTTTGGAAAACCAAATCTTATCAACACCTTTACAAAAAACATCAATGAAATCCTATCATGTGCCTTTGACATATAAAATTTAACCACTACATCATGATGTTTATTTCTTAAATTTATATCCCTGACAATTTTCTTGTCCAAAACACATTTTTAGTAATGCTTCTCCATTTGAAAAAGCCTATAAGATTAGATGATATAATTCTAGGGAAACTACATAATTCTCTCATAAATAAGCCAAGAAATGTTCTTATTGAAAAAATTACTGAGACTGATTGGTCTCAAATCACCAAAATTACTGACAATCTCCTTTTTAGGTATTAACACGAGATATTGGTTATGTAATCTATAATTATCTCCCAACTTGACAAAAAGAACTGCTGGAGAACACATCTAGCCCACTAGCACTGTCTGCATTTAATGTAAAAACCACCTACTTTACTTTAACTCTAGTAGGTATTATTTTCATATGTTAATTTTGCTCTCGAGTAATAATTTATGGGATGCAATAGAGCATATCAAACTTATAAACAGTTTGAGTATCCTTAAACTACACCTTAAATACATTCACCACTTTCTCCCCTATGTTTTGAGTGGTGCTAATTATATATCCCTACCTTTACTAGATTTCAATCACATGTATCCTCCTTCTTCTTTCTTTCATTGAATCTTTGAAGAATTTTGTATTCCTTTCTCCATTAGTAACTATTTTATACAAGACTTTTGTCTCCAAAATTCCCCCTCAATATGTAATTATCTCTTCAAATTAGCCTCAACTTTATTTATAGAAATTTTTTGTCCTCTGAGGGAGAAATTTCTAGTTGGATTTCCTTGACCTTTATATATTTTTTAGAGTGTCAATTTTTTGAAAAATATTCCAAAAGATCTTTTTACTCTAATCTGCCAGAGTTTGTGTAACCCTTCTCAACATAGTATGCACTATTCTAAAATGAGATACTTTAACATCTTCTAACTAGGCTTCCTTTATTACTTTATTGTATTCTTTTTTTCTTTACTAAGACGTTCAAGAATTTAAAATGGTTCACCATATGTTATTAAGATGTATTACATATTACATCTAAAGGTCATGATTCGACCCTTGTCTGATTAGGTGATGTACTTCACTATTGGGAAGTAGTTGCATAAATTCATTGTTCCGAAACACACTATCAAATATTTTGAATATGTAATCATCTTCAATTCTACCATTCCACCATGTGTACCTACTCCTTGTAAACTTTAATTCATTGAGATCACAAGAGGTTATACATCTTGAAAAAAATAACATCTCTAGCAGAGTAACCGGCAAACCCCCTAGCTTTTCTAAATCATCTAATATTATATTAAAATTTCCTTTCCCCCAACCAAAGAAAATGAATATTCTCAAACATATTGTCCAGATTATCCCATAAATTAAGTCTTTCTAAAGAACTACATCTTGCATACACTATTTTTATGTAGAATACCTCAATTATTCCATTTAGCTGTGATTGCATTTCAATCTGTTGTATAAAATCTGTTGAACCCTTTTCTCCCAATCTTCATTCGAAAAAATCTAGATTTTTGCTGAACTATTCACTCTAGCATTTAAAATGGCTAGTTTTCTTCTTTAAAAGTCTAATCTAGTTGGGGTTTGAAAAGAGTCCAATAAAGCAATGTAAGACTAGTGATTCTTCTTATGAAGGTATACTAGTCTTTCAAATGACTTTTGAGTTTTCATAGAACTGATATTCAAAAAAATGACTTTAATAATTATTGATAAGATGTACAATACAATCGTTTATTTCTCCTTGTGTACATTTGTGATTGTAATACCTCATGATTACTCCTAGCTTAAATTCATCCCTAGAGTGTTAAGGGATAGTTTCCAAAACAAATTCTATTTATTTGGTGTAAAATTCCATAGATTTGGACTTTCCATTGTGTAGGAAATTGAATTAGCTTTCCAATGATATGAGATTTACCTAAATCTGATAACCGAGTTAGAAGTTATGGTTATTTTAAGTTATTATCACAAAAAACAATCGTTTGGACCCTTAGCGCATCGCGGATCAGGGCAAATACCAAATTGTCCCATTCTAGAGGCCCTCCATAATATTGGCACATCGTGGAAATGGTCCATTTCTCGTCTGTCAAATTCCAAAGGTCCAGCGTGATAATGGCATATCGTGCCATGTACCAAAATGGCATTCAAAAGGGGCACTGTAAAGTTTCCGCATCACGGAATCTACCCATTTTCTATTCGTCGAATTCCAGTGAGCCACCATGATAATGGCGCATCACGGTGGCCACCCAGATTAGGAGAATATACATTTTCCAGTTCCTTCACTAAGTTTAAAGGGGGTATTTTGGTAAATCTCCAACCCCCAATCCATCCAAAAATGAAAGCTTTATCATATTTGAGAGCACTTTATTCTTTATTCATCATTATCTCATAAACAAAACCCTAAGTCTCATACTTTCTCTCCAAGAAACTCAAGATTCCTCCATTAATTATCCAAGATAATTCAAGGTTGAGGATTTCCAATACAAGATCACTAAGAATTCATCTCCAAAGCAACAATTGGAATCTGAGATTCAAGTCTTTCATCAAAGATCATCTATTAAGGAATGTGGGTTTTGAACAAGGATAATTCTTTCATCCTTGTCCCCAAAACTTTATTTTAACTATAAATTTACTGTAATTTATAATATTTCCCATGACTTCATTCATATTTCTATGCATTGTGCAATAATTTGAAGTTTTTATGATGAATTATAAGTGTTTACATTATCATGTATGAATTTTTAGATATTTAAATGAGAGATTAATGCATGGGTCATTAAGCCCCAATTTAAGATTGATATTTTAAGATTATTTGTGCTATGAGCAGCCTCAGATAAGATTACGCACAAATTTTGACAAAGATTTACTCTTTTGGTCCTAAGCTAAGATAAGAATCCACTTTGTTCAGATAACTTGAGATTTAAAGAAAGAAAAGCATAATTAGTCTTCTTTTAAACCTTTGTGCTATTTTTGAAATGGATTTGTTATGATTTTGAGCAAAAGAATGGGAGTTGTATTGAGCGCCGAGATGGGTAGGTTACTACGAATTCAGACACCATAACTACATGCCAATATAGGATTCAAATTTATTTCCACTGCTATGTGGATGACTCAAATTGTGATCACAAAGATAGAAGTTCTATTCTGATGGAAAGGTTACAACAACCCTACCTAATAGGGGCCAGTCGTGGGACACCATGGATGCTCACATGGTGTATTTTGGTTAGAAGAGCCTCCCAAAAAATGTCTCTTACTCTTCAACAGTCTATTGATTTAAAGCTTTGAGATAAAAACATATGTTTTAGTATTTATGGTTTTAAGATTCTTAAGCTTTAAGATAAAGTATTTTACAAATCTCAGAACTAAGTGTAATGGCTCACCAGATTTAGGTTATAGGGTTTATGATTTATGATATTCTGATTTTGGATAACTCAAGCTTGTGTGAGTCATTTACATTTAGCATGCATGATTTTATAAACTGCGTTGATATTGCTTACTTATTGCATGCACCCCTATATACTCAGTACTTCCTCAAAGTACTGATCCACATATATGTCTATGTGCTACATTATCGTATAATGTAGATTTTGATGCTCAGTCTTAACAGCGTGAGTAATTTCAGAGCATCACATCTACATCCCTACAGTTGGTGAGTCCTTATTGTTCAGGGACTTAGTTATTCATATTTTAAGTTTATTAGTTGATTTTTCTTTATTTATTTTTGATAATTTGAGTTAGCTGAGGCCCTGTCCCAGTGACTCTCTAGATTCAGATAGTAGTGGCTTGCCGGACTACTAAATTTAGTTTTAGACATTTGATTTAGAATTCAGATATTTCAATATATTTTTACCAAGACATCTAGCATGTTTAAGATAAGATTTTCCACATTATTATTATTTCATATTCATATTTTCCCTATGTTGAGATTCAGACTTAGTAGAAAGCAGCCAGGGTTAGCTCAAGACTACTTATTGTTTGGAGCATTGAGTGGCATCTCAGGAACTAGATTTTAGAGCATTACAACATGGTATCAGAGACTAAGCTTTCGAAAGTCCTAGGTAGTTAGACAAGCCACATTACATAGAGTCTTGATCATTGGTATGAGGTGAGCCATATCTATGAGCAAGAGGCTATGGAGCATTTTAGGGAATCATCTTTTCTTTCATGATCTATTGTGCATTTAGTGTCTCTATCTACTTTTAACTCATGCTTTTACATGAAAAAAATGCCCCCTTATCTAGATAATGCCAGCAAAAATGATAACCAGCCACCTCAGCCCACAAATTATTTGAATGAGAATGTGTCACATGCAGAGTTTTAGGCTGCCTTTCAGGTGCTAGCCCAAGCTGTGACAGCTAATGTTCAAGGTAATTTTCATGATGTAGTCCTACCTCTGCAAGATGGGGACTTAGATATGGCTAGGATTCGAGATTTTATGAGAATGAACCCACCAGAATTCTTTGGGTCAAAAGAAGATGAGGACCCACAGCTTTATCTAGATGAGGTAAAAAAGATTACCCAGATTATGCATGTTTCTGAAAAGGAGAGTGTAGAATTGGCATCCTATAGGCTAAAGGATATTGCTTATGATTAGGTGGTGATATGGAAGAAAAGTAGAGGAGAGAATGCAACTCCCATGACTTGGCAGATTTTTCAGAATGCATTCTTAGACAAGTTATTCCCACGTAAGATGAAGAAGCTAATATGGATGATTTCATGAACCTAAGGTAGGGCTCAATGACTGTGAAGGAGTATTGCCTCAAGTTCAACCAGTTGTCTAAGTATGGCCCTGAACAGATGGTTAACCCTAGGTCAAGCTTGAATAAGTTTGTGATCGATGTATTAGGGTTGGTAGTTAAGAAGTGTAGGACTTCTTTGCTCATTGGAGATATAGATCTTCGTAGATTAATGATGCACTCTCAGCAGATTGATCATGGTTAGAATAGGTCTGGAGGAAGAAGTCATTCATAGTTTTAAAAATGTTTATCTATGTATGAACCTTCTTTAGCCAGTGCTCCTGCACCTAGAAATAGGAAAGAATAGAGGGGTAAGTCTTCTATGTCCAGATCTCAAAATAGTGTGAGTAGAAAGCCTAATTATCCCCCTTGTGCTAAGTGTGGTAAGGATCATGGAGGTCAATGTTTGTGAGGCCAAAAGGGTTGTTATTGTTGTGGCCAGTAGGGTCAGATAATCAAAGAGTGCCTATATACTATACTGGGTAATAAAGATGTTCATCCTCAGACTTAGGTTAATAGTGAACCAGCTCATCAAGGTCGCCCAGCTCCTCCTCAGGGTGCATCATCCAGTACCGGTGGTGGTCAGCGCCAAAATTAGTTTTATGTTTTACCATCCTATCTGGAGTAGGAGGATTTACCCGATGTTGTTACTGGTATGCTCCATGTCTTTCGTTTTGATATTTATGTGTTGTTCGACCCTAGGTCAAGTTTCTCTCATATGACCCCATTAGTTGCAGTAAATTTTGAGATAAATTCGAAAAAAATCCCTAAGCTTTTGGGGTGTCTACTACAGTATGTGAGTCCATTGATTCCAAACAGATTTATAAAAAGTGTCCCATCACTGTACTTCATAAAGCTATGTTACTAGACTTGATAGAGTTATACATGATTTATTTTGATCTTATCCTTCGTATGGATTGGCTCCATCCTATTATGCTTCTATACATAGTCACACCCGTGTGGTGAAATTTTAGTTCCCAGATGATCCAGTCTTTGATTGGTTAGGAAATTCTTTGTCTCCCAAGAGTCATTTCATATCTTAACTTAAGGATAGAAATTTGATATCCAAAGGTTGCATTTATTATCTAGTTCAAGTCAAAGAAACAAAGTCTAAGCTCCAACACTTCAGTCCATTTGAGTGGTCAATGAGTTTCCAGATGTTTTTCCAAAAGATCTCTTAGCAGTACCTCCCGATAAAGAGATAGAATCTGGTATTGACATTCTCCAGGATACCCAGCATATTTCTATCCCTCCTTACCATATGGCTTCTGTAGAGCTTAAGGAGTTGAAGGAGCAACTCAAAGATCTTCTAGATAAAGGCTTTATAAGGCCTAGTATTTCTCAATAGGGCTCTCCCGACCTATTCGTGTTAAATAAAGATGGTTCTTTGCATATATGCATTGACTATAGTCAGCTAAATAAAGTTACAGTCAAGAACAAGTATCCTCTTTCTAGAATTGATGACTTATTTTATCAACTCCAAGGTACAACCTATTTCTCAAAGATAGAACTTAGATCCGTCTATCATCAGCTTAAATTAAGGGAATGTGATATTCCAAAAACATCCTTTAGAACCCGTTATGGTCATTTTGAGTTTCTAGTCTTGTCTTTCAGGCTAACCAATGCTCCAACAAATTTCAAGGACATTATGAATAGAGTGTTCAAATAGTATCTTGACACGTTTGACATAGTATTCATAGATGATATCTTTGTGTACTCCTGTAGTGAGGATGACTATGTAGATCATCTTAAAGTTGTCTTGCAAACTCTTAGAGACCATCAATTGTTCACAAAATTCAGCAAGTGTGGTTTTTGGCTAAGATCAATAGCCTTTCTTGGATATATTCTCTCCACTAATGGAATTAGAGTCGATCCCCAAAAGACAAAAGCCATAAGGAATTGGCCTAGACCTATCTCTCCATCAGTATTAGGAGTTTGTTGGGTCTAGCTGGCTATTACCACCATTTTATTAAAGGTTTCTCTTCTATCACTTCTCTGATGTCTAGATTAATCCAAAATAAAGTTAAGTTCCTGTGGTTAGATTCCTGCAAGAATAATTTTTAGGAGATAAAGACTCGACTCACTTTAGCCCCAGTTCTAGCATTACTTGATAGTACAGATAGTTTTGTGGTGTATTATGATGCCTATAGAGTAGGTTTAGGTTATGTGTTAATGTAGAGAGGTAAGTTTATAGCTTATACCTCTAGACAGTTAAATCCTCATGAAAAGAATTACCCAACCCATGATCTTAAACTAGATGTACTATGACTTGCTGGAAATCTATTGGTGGAGTGGTTTGAAGAGAGATATTGCAGAGTTTGTTGCCAAGTGTGTAACTTTTCAACAAGTTAAGGTAGAGAAAAAAAGACCGTGTGGTAGATTGCAAGAGTTTGGTATCCTTACTTGGAAGTGGAAAGAGGTGAATATGTATTTTTTGATTGGTTTACCCAATTTGCACCGTCATCATGATTCGATTTGGGTTATTATAGACAGAATGACTAAGTCAACTCATTTTCTGCCAGTTCATACATCCTATACAACTGAGGATTATGCTATGTTGTATATCTGATAGTTAGTCAGATTGTATGGGTTTCTTTTGTCTATCATCTCAGATAGGGGTACTCAATTTACTTCCCAGTATTGGAGAGCTTTTCAAAAGGGTCTTGGTACCCAAGTCCTTCTTAGTTCAGCTTTCCACCCTTAGACAGATGGTCAAGCAAAGAAGACCATCCAAACTTTAGAAGATATATTGAGGGTATGCACTCTTAATTTCAAGGGTAGTTGGGATGAGCATTTCCCATTGATTGAGTTTACTTATAATAACAGTTATCATGCTATCATTCAGATGGCTCCATTTGAGGCTCTTTATACAAGGAGATGTAGATCGCCCATAGGTTAGTTCAAAGTGGGTGAGGCTATTTTTCTTGTGCCTGATGCAGTGTTTGAAGCTATGGAGAAATTTAAGTTAATTAGTGAAAGATTAAACATAGCCTAGTGTCGTTAGAAATCCTATGTAGATATGAGAAAAAGTGACCCCGAGTTTGAGGTTGGTGATTTAGTGTATCTAAAGATTTCACCCAGGAAAGGGGTGTAAAGATTTTTCAACCCCCGGTATGTTGGCCCCTATAGAATTTTGACTCATGTTGAGAGATTAGCTTATGCTCTTAAGTTACCTACAGACTTGTCATCCGTTCATCCTGTATTCCATGTATCTATGCTTAAGAAGAGTATTAGTGACTCCACTGTTGTAGTTCCTTTAGAAAGCTCAGATGTTTAGAATAGTCTTTCTTACAAAGAGATTCAAGTTAAGATTGTAGATCATCAGATTCATAGACTAAGGAACAAAGAAGTTCCCTTTGTTAAAGTTCTTTGGCAGAATCAGTTTGTTGAGGGCGCTACTTGGGAAGCAGAAGCAGATATTCGAGCCAAGTACCCTCACCTTTTCTCCACAAACTCAGATGTATCCAAATGTAACACTCTTACTTGAATCAATTCTTGTCTAATTATACGTTACATTAAGCAATATAGTTGTCCTCATGTAATTTCATCCACTCCTAGATTACTCAGAAACTCAGAGTGATTTAGATTAAGACTAGCAATTTATTTTAGTTGTGGGTGCTATCTTATATTCTCAGATTCCTCAGAAATTTCAGCTTAACTAGCCAGATTCGATGACAAATATTTCCAAGGGGGAGATATTGTAATACCCTATGATTTTTCATGGCTGAAATTTGTCACTAGAGTGTTAAGGGATAGCTTTCAAAACCAATACAATTTATTTGGTGTGAAATTAGATTTCCAACAATATGAGATTCGCCTAAATCTGATAACCGAGTAAGAAGTTATGGCTATTTTAAGTTCCTATTGTAACACACCATCGTTTGAATCCTTAGCACGTCTGGATCAGTATAAATTACCAATTGTCCCATTTCATTGGCCTTTCATGATGTTGGCGCATCGTGGAGAGGGCTAATTTCCTATTTGTTAATTTCAAGAGGTCCAACGAATAATGGCGCGTCGCGTCATGTGTAAAAATGGCATTCCAAAGGGGCACCATGATGTTTCAGCATCGCGGAGTCTGCCCAGTTTCCATTCATCAATTTCTAGTGAGCCACCATGATAGTGGCGCATCACAGTAGCCACTCAGACCAGGAAAATAAATGTTCTGCAGTTCCGTTACAAATTTAAAGGGGGTATTTTGGTAAGTCTCCAACCCCTAATCAGTCCAAAAATAAACGATTTATCATATTTGAGAGCACTTTATGATTTATCCATCATTCTCTCTTAAACAAAATCCTAAGTCTCATACTTCCTCTCTAAGAAACTCAAGATTCCTTCATTAATTCTCCAAGATAATTCAAGATTGAGGATTTTCAATACAAGAACACTATGAATTCATCTCGAAAGCATCAATAGGAATCCAAGATTCAGTCCTTTCATCAAAGATCATCAATTAAGGTATGTGGGGTTTGAACAAGGATAATTCTTTAATCCTTCTGCCCATAACTCTATTTTAATTACAAACTTACTGTAATTTATGAGATTTCCCATGAAATTTAAGTTAGGTTTTATAACCATTATCATTATTTGCAAGATTATGAGATTTCCAATGATTTAGAAGTTGAATTACATGACTTTATTCATATTTCTATGCATTGTGCAGTAATTTCCAGATTTTATGATGAATTATAAGTGTTTACATTATCATGCATGAATTTTTAGATGTTTTAACGTGTGATTGATGCATGGGTCGTTAAGTCCCAATTTAAGATTGATACTTAAACATTATTTGTGCTATGAGCACCCTCAGACAAGATTACTCATAGATTTTGACAAAGAATTGACCTTTTGGTTCTAAGCTAAGATAAGAATCCACTTTGTTCAGATAACTTGAGATTTAAAGAAAGAAAAATATAATTGGTTTCCTTGTAAACCTTTGTGCTATTTTTGAGCACAAGAATGGGAGCAGTATTTAGCACCGAGATGGGTAGATTACTGCAATTTCAGACCCCAGAACTACGTACCAATGTAGGATTCAGATTTATTCCCACTTCTAGGTGGATGACTCAGATTGTGATCACTAAGATAGAAGTTCTATTCTGATGGCAAGGGTAGAACAACCCTAACTAACAGGGGCCAGTCGTGGGGCTCCATGGATGCTCACATGGTGTATGTCGTTAGAAAAACCTCCCAAAAGATATCCCTAACTCTTTAACAGTATATTGATTTAATGCTTTAAGATAAAAGCATATGTTTTAGAAGTCATGGTCTTAAGATTCTTAAGCTTTAAGATAAAGTATTTTACAAATCTTAGAACTAAGTGTAATGGATCACCATATTTACGTTATATGTTTTATCATTTATGATTTGTGATCTTCAGATTTTTGATTACTCAAGCCTGTGTGAGTCATTTACATTTAGCATGCATGATTTTATAGACTGTGATGATATTTCTTCCTTATTTCATGCACCCCCATACACTCAGTATATCCTCAAAGTACTGATCCATATATATGTCAATGTGCTACATTGTCTCATAATGTAGGTTTAGGTGCTCAGTATTAGCAGTATGAGTGATTTTTAAGCATCTCATCTACATCCCTGTAGTAGGTGAGTCCTCATAGTTTGGGCACTTATTTATTCATACTTTCAGTTTATTAGTTGATGTTCCTTTATTTATTTCAGATAGTTTGATTCAGCTGGGGTCTGTTCCAATGACTCCTTAGATTCAGATAGTAGAGGCTTGTTTGATGACTAGATTCAGTTTTAGACATTTGATTCAGAATTCAGATTTGTCAGTATTGTTTTACCAAGACTTTTAGCATGTTTATGTAACTCCCCCAGATCCCATCCCGAGATGTCACATGGTGCTTATGGACCCGAAGGACCATAAGCTAACCCTTTTTTGATATCTGTACCTATAAACTGCATAATATCTGGAAAAAAATGCGGAAACTTGCTATAAGGTTCAGCATATCTACACATACTCAAAGCTGAAAACTGAATACTAATACATCCGTCTGAAAAGCCTTTAACTGTCTGAACTGTGGATTTGATGGGACATATCCCCAACTAACTTCGTCAATAGAAAATAAACAAAGTCTAAAACAATAGTAGTAAATTGAGACTCATCTACAAAATAAGAGGTCTCACTGCTACTGCTACTGACTGGGACTAAACTGCTCAGGATAAACTGGATCCTATGCCTCTGAACCTATGGTGTCCAATAAAACACCATAGCGCAAATGCATTAGTACAAAAATGTACCGAGTATGTAGATGGGGTAGGTTAATGCAAGGGTTTATAAATGCACAATATCTAAACTGAATAATCATGAAAATGCCGCATGAGAACATATACATGAATGCACATAACAGGAACACAGTTATCACAACTCTAGATACTGAAACTCAGATACCACTTTACTGCAGACAAAACTCACTACTAACACTGAGATACTAAATGACTGACTCATCTGATACTGATAATTGAGGATCTGGATGTGCTTACATCAATGAATGAATTCTTAGACTTACTGCTTTTGACTTATAGGATTAAAGATCAACCTTTCTAACAAATGATTTTGGAAGCTTTATCAATGATAAGAAATATGATTATATCTAAATCAGACAACAAAAATACTCAATAGAAATCTGATACTGTGATCAAGCCTGTCTGACGGCATATCTCTGAATATGATATAAAATAACTGTATATGAGACTAAGTCTATCTGATGGGATGGTCCATAAATCAATGGAATTATCTAAGTTTCTCACAATGATAGATGACTGTATCTGACAGTCCTGATTTCTGAAGA
Organism: Capsicum annuum; assembly: GCF_002878395.1. NCBI lineage: Eukaryota > Viridiplantae > Streptophyta > Magnoliopsida > Solanales > Solanaceae > Capsicum > Capsicum annuum. The sequence goes on along the minus strand of NC_061119.1, from coordinate 67,625,720 downwards.
CTGATTCTGAAACTGAGACTGAATCTGAAACTAAAACTGTGGGAAATAGTCACTTAACCAACATGCCCTGAACTATCACAGGTGGGGTCCAATCCGTGCCCCTGTTGGTAGTGTGTCATTATCGCGCCACAGGTATAGACAACTCTATGTGACCCTCTTCTAGCAAGTCCTCAAACGAGAATGGTGGAGCCCTCATCTAGCAGGTCAAGCCACCTCATATACCCTCATCTAGCAGGTATGATGTCTCTCATCAACCCTCAAGTAAAAGGTGTGATGTCTCAACCTACACTGGCTACTTAGTTTAGGAGCACAAGGATTGCTTCTAAGAACCACACCCTCTACTAGTAGGTGAGATCCCATCCTTGAGCTCGCTCGGTGCTAGTTTCTACTCCCAACTGAAAGACTCAGAACTGAATTCTCAACTGAACACTGGATGAACTGAATCGGACACTGATCATATTACTCAAAAGGTCTAACTAAGTTACACTGAGATCACTTAGTTCCATATCTGATAGAAAAGATATTGAATCATGGTATCTGACTGATGATACAGAGATTTAATAGATTACTCAAATCGCTTCTGATATTAGGATTTAATGACTTGAATACTATTAGAGCTGAGCTGATTATAGGTCTGAGGCTAGATTACTAGCGATACGGAGATTATTGAGCTTTATTAAGCTTCGCACTTGTGTGAGGATACAGAGTTCTATAGTTCACTGAGTTATGAGAATTATGATTCGATTAGAATTATTGAGAAACTAACATAGGATCTAGACAAAAACTCTATTTTTGGGTATAAATACCCCCAGGACTCGACAACATAAAAGTAAGACATAATCATTCTTCATCACAAATCATTCATGCATTATCACGGTCATCTATTCATCACTACAATCATTTATTCATCATTACAAGCATTCATTCATCATTACAATCATTCATGTCTTATCACAATCGTTAAAGAATCACTTCAAGTAGTTGGGCATCATAACATTCTTTACCTCTCAAGATCCTTATGACATTGCATTAAGCATTTAGGACACGTAGATCTCTATTCATCATCACAACCACCAAAGGGTGACTCCAAACCTTTAAGTATCATCCATATTGGTTCACTATCATATACTAGCCTACGGAAGATATGCTATTATATTATAACCTATTCAATAAGATCTTACATCAAGTACTTCATACCTATATCGGTCTTGTCATGTATTTGGATATCACTTGATTTGGGGCAAACTTCATACCAACACGTCACTATTTACTTGGTAACCACTTGACATGTATTAAAAGCTTAGCATATATCAAAGAGCACAAAATTGGGGAATTTACAACTATCATCTCTCGACTTGTTCACTAGGGTCTTTCAACAACCATTAGACATGACCGATTTTACACCTACTTGGGGATTTCATGCTATCTTGGAACATTTCACTCACTAAGGCATGCATGGACTAGCTCACAATTTGGGGTTTCCTATTCAACATACTATAATGGCCCTTATGGTTTACCTAAGCTCTTTATCAAACCTATGGGGAGCGTTCTTCACTCATTTAACCATTTCTACACCCAAAAGTCATGAACACATCACATGGAAAAACAACTTCAAGAGGGTCTATCACAAACATAACATGAAATCCACATACTAGGGTCAAAGCTCATAAATTTTGTAGGTAAACATAAATCAAAACTCAAAAACACATTAAACATCCATTTCAACTCATACAAATCATTAACAACTCACAAACATAAAAATCTTTTAGTTTTATAAAGGGTTCTTGAGCTTCTTGAATGAAAGAGACCCAAGAACCTTAACCTTTAAAATTGGATGAACTTTAATGCTTGAAACTTTATCCACACGTGAAATAAATAAATTCTTGAAGCCCATACTATGAGGAACTTGATTCTTGAAGAAAGCTTGAAGATTTATGGATGAATTTTTGGAGGATTAAGGTTCTTGAATTAAAACACTGGATATTCTCTCTTCAGATAATTGGAAGAGAAATGGAGAAATTAGGGTTTGAATGAGGGTTCCTCATATTAATAGTGGCTCAAAAAGTGGGAAATGACCAAAGTACCCTTGCAAAAATGCCCTTGAATCGCTGGAAAAAATGTTCTTGACGCCATCCGTGACAGGCCGTCACGAATGGTCGTCACAAAAGGGGTCCAATTCTTGATTTTCTTCCCAAGGCTGACGACGTCATCAAAAATGTAATAAAAATGTGATGAAGTCATCAGAAAGGTCGTCGAAACGTGATAGACCATCAGAAATGTCATCACCATTTTCTAGCTTGATATGCTGGAGTAAAATAGTGATAACTCTTTCCTCTGATATTGAATTTAAGTTAAATTGGTATTTTTGAAAAGATAATTAAAAGATATTTCATTTGATATATATAAAGCCACCCATTTATTCATATACAACAAGTTATGGACGTTTGAAGTTGACCCAAATTTTGACGATCACTAAAACTTGAACGATAGGAAAGTTTTCAACTCATCCATAAGTTAGGGGACCTATATGATCTTAATTCATGATAAAATAGTAAGTCGCGGGTTTCATTCCTATCTTTCTCTTTGTTGTTTTATTTCTCTTCTTCTAATATTCCTTCTTATTTGTTCCTTAAAAAACCCTTTTTTTCTGCAGTAGAGCCTTTGTTTTATCATACTTCTTCCGATCTTTTCCTTCCTTCTTCTACTGCTTGTTTGTTGTATTCTCTTGATCCCTAGTGACCTCCTTGTTTCAAATAGTTCTATCTCTTTTGGGTACAGTTCTGAATAAATAACAAAGCATTGCTTCTCACTCAAACCCTACAACTTTAAATATTTGGGCATAAAATCATATCTGATTTTAACCCATTTCTTATTAATTTCTTCGTTATTCATTCTCATCCCCACATTAATCCTCTTTGGAAATTCATCAAAAAGTTTTACCTCTACTTTGACCCTAGAACAACTTGGTGTATTTTGTGTTGCTAAATCAATATGTATTTGTTTACCTATTGAGCTACCAATGAAAACATTATTTCTTTTACAAAAAATATTGGAGGCAGCGAAGGAAAAGATATCCAAGTAGTTGCAATCAAGGTCTCCTTATTCAGATCAAAGAAAGGGTCCCATTTAAGTGTACGCATTGGATATGACTAATAGTTATGCATAACATAAAATTGAGGATTCAATAATAAATGAACACTGTCATTTAATCTCGTAGACGTAATAAGAATTTGTCAGTTACAAGTAAACCGATTTTCACTTCTCCTTTTAGCTCCCATTGTTTCGGCATTAGTGTCCTTCAATCTTGAATCTCAGGACAACCATATGAAAATTTCCCTATTACATAAAACTGCAAATCCTCATTAGTGATCATCTGTTCCACCTCCTTCCCTTCCCATATAATTTTGGATTCTCCATGCAAATAAGTGAATTTTTTCAAAGGGGTAGGTTTATAATGTGGCTAGTTTTGTTTTAGATTAGAGGAATAAGAAATCTTTGGGGGTTCCTGTAATCCAAAAGAAACTGTTAGCCCAACCTCCACCAAAGGAGGCTGGCCAACAACTAGTATGGCTATAATTATGGCATTGGCAATGACTACTATGGCCATAATTCTGGCGTTCTCAATAAGATCTAGGGTTTGACGGCAAGGATTTTTGTTGAAAATAAGAATCTGCCAACAAGTTTATTTAAGACTCAAAACCTTAATTTTTTTTTGAGATAAACATTATTGGGTTAGTATTAGGATAGTTTTTGAACCTGAAAGAGCCCATAAGTAGACTAGACTAGGTTTAAGAGAACAAATGGGTCAAGCCCAACATTTAAAGTCTAATTTCAGACACATTAGGTGATTGGGCTTCAAGGGGCGTAAACCCAATTTCTCCTATACTCATTACTCTGACTTATTCATTGTGATACTAATTTAGCAACTTAGTTTAAATTGTTTAGAAATATCCATGTTTTGCAAACAATATTTTCTCAAACTCGGTTAATCTAGTTACTTCTCGAAGTTTTAAATAAATAGCTTAAGAAAATTTTGCACTTAGTTCATATATTTTTATATTTTCAAATAAACCCTTTTTCAAGTTATTAAAAGTAAGTTGCTTTGAATAGTCTAGATAACCACATGTTAGCGAATGTCTTTGATGCCTTAAAATCAATCAAAAGACATTAATGGGAACCACTTTCTCAAAAGTTTCTTAAATCTTCTAAGTCATTTTCCATTTTAAGACTTGGAATATTTCTTAAAGTTTTTGTTAATTTCTTTTTCAAATTAATTAAGTGGCGACTCTTTTTAAAATTGAATTTGGGAATTTTCTTAAATTTTTGAATTCAAACAAGTCATTTTTTGCAGAACAAAAATAGTGACTGAGAATTTCAAGTAGGTTCTAACAAAATATGTGGACTGACTTTATTTGACTAACTGTTTGGATTTGTGATATAAAAACTACTTATCTAATTAATTGCTTGCATTTTCATAATCTATAACTATTGCATTTCATGACATTTTCTCTGCCACTCCTAGTAAATCATTAGGCATTAGGAAAAAAGTGCGGTTTTGTAAGTATTCACAACCTCTTTTCAATACAAAGCCTTGATCTTCTTTGAACATCCAAGTGAAGTAGTTGATTTGAGTAGTTCAATAGTCACTTGGTGTATTACCCCAAAAAGTCCATTTTGTGTTCCTAATAAATTCAAATAAACCTCTTCAGTCAACTAGGATAGATCAGAGTAAAATTTATGATTAAGCATCAGCCAAAGACGTCTTAATATCCTATGGGATGTTATGTTCATTAGACAACTACCAAAAGTTTCAAAAGGGTTCATGACCCGACACTACATCCAAGGGAGCGGGGCCTAACAGTTTGCTTCCTTTCTAAGATGCCATAGTTCTTGAATTTCAGCATGGTATTAGAGGCTCCAGTAGAATACCACATTTGGTATCGATCATTGATTGTGACACACAAGCAGACACTAAAGTGATACCATTGTTACTTGCCAAGCTTAATTGACAAGAAAGCAGGGACAAAACTAATCCTTATTTTCATGGGGTATTTATATTGAGAAAAAGATGGCGTTTCATTTTTAGATCAATAACTCCAACCATTGAATAAATTTGGAATTGCATCAACTCTAAGGCATTGGGCTGGGAAAGTTCGAAAAGGCCTTAATAGGGCATTTTGATTCAAAACAACCCATCTAAAACGACATTTATAAATTCCTTAAGCTGTGTTGGGAATAATGTGAATGGATACACAACCAAAGACTTTCTTTACGAGATCTTTACAAATGCTATGGAGAAGGTAGGGATTCACAAGATTCTAGAATGAGTGTTATACATATCTTGAATGAAAAAACTTGACCCTTAGTTTTTGCCATAGCTTTGTTGGGACTTATTGTATTTTCTTTAAATCAAAATCATACCATACTCTAAAATGATTCCCCTGACACTACCATTTGAGTAGTAGGTAGCTGAAGTGAAATATCCAACCCTTTTATGAACTTCTAAATCTTTGCAGAATCGATGCCAATTTTGGCATAAGAATATCTAGACAAAGCATGGAAATATGCATCATACTCTGAAACAGTCATGAAGTCCACTCATCTTTCCACTAATACCACAGACTTAAAGGCACAAACATGTACAAAAAAGCTTCAACAAACTAATCTCAAGTCACTCTTGTGAACTAAGAGGTCTGTAACTACCAATTGACCTCCACCAATCCCTGACTATATCTCTAGACTGTTAAGTTGTATAAGAAACCCCATAAAACTTGAGAAATCAAAGATTATGAAACTTGTCCCTATAGTAAATCTAGAACTCATAGGTATCCTCACCTATAGCACCACTGAAACTGGGTGGACCCAAGCGAGTTAATATCTCCAATTTCTTTTGATCCTCAAAATACATAACTATACTTCCAATAATATAAGATATCATGAATCTAACTGGCTGAGATCCTTCCTTAGGGGGTAACAAAGATGAAGGTTGAACCCCTAATCACAAAGTACCATAATCAAATATAGGCATAGAAGGAGGAATAACACTTGGGGCCTATATAGTACATAAATAGATGTCAGTACCAATGAAGGATCCATACTTAGAACTGGAGGAACACCATAGGCAGACTTTGGCAAATGGCGGTTCAATATTCAGAGTGGGAGGAACAGTAGGTGCAGTCAAAGGAACACCCTCCAAATGGGTTTTTAGATTAATCAATAACCCCTTCAAGACCAGGGTTGAAGAACTCCGTAGGACTTAAGTGAGAACCATATCTCTAATATTCTCATCCTACAGCTCTAGGGAGATCTATTCTGTATTGCATCTGGAAGGGAAATATCCTCGTACCCATCCTTTACCTTGGTCCCATGTACGACCCATAACTAGCTCCTAGACTTAGATCTCTCATTAAATGATGGGTCCAGATCTCTAGCCTCATGATATTTAGAAAAGAGTGAAACTCAGTTTAGAATAATAAGTATGGAAGGAAATCCACATCATATGCAACAAAATAAGTAAAGTTTCCTAAAGATATCTTATAGCCTCTCAAAGATAGATACAAACATCTCTGTACTAATCTAGAATACTCTACTTGATATACTCTTCCTACACTGATGAGACCAATGAACCTGATTACTTTGATACCAGTTTATCAAGACCCAACAACTTAGGGTCATAATGGGACTTATCACGACAAGACTTTACAAGTAATCCAACCACCCAAACCGATATTAAATAACAAAACAACTCAAAAATCCAAGGTAAGACTTCTAGAACAAAGTTGAACCACATATATAAAATAATAGCAGAAAAATAACATAGCAATAATACCATAAATCAACCTGGAATTCAGTGTCAAAATTGAAGAACCAACTAAATACATCTCAAAGTCAAAATATAAAAGTAATAGTCCAAAAATAAACATAAGTCTATATCTAAATAGAAAACAAGACATAAACTAGATAAAAGGGGTAGGAAATCGATTCTGCAAGCATAACTCGATTGTTACCTCAAAATACACCAAGAACCACCTAAGATAAGCTACCACATAGTACACTAATACCTATATCTACAACAAAAAGGCATGGTAGGGATGAGTGCGGTTCACTTGTACTCGGTACATATCATAGGATGACAGAGCAAAAAAGAAAATAAAATATATAAGTTACATACTATGGGCACATCACTTGTAATTGAATAATGTCCCAAATGGTAGGCCACACCGTCTGCACTAATAGTTCTAAAATATAACACATATACGAAGTACAATTAAAGAAAAAAACCAACAAATAGATAGACATCAATCAAGAAAAAAGCACAATTATAGAAGATGCATAGTGTATGAGATACAATCAAAAAGATAATGATGATGATGAGGATGTGATATGTCTGAGGTTGTTGTACAACCCCTGTATACACCTACTTAGATCTGCTCTTGTGGTAGGACTTATGAGGGTTTGCAATCCATCCAAAATCCAATAACTAATACCAATTCCAATCCAATATCTATAGTTCATCTCTATCTTATGATCTTTGACAGAGGGTTTTTTAAAGATAATACATTTTCTATCAGAAAAACTAGTATTTCCATTATGGTACCAATGGCTCAAGAATGTATTTGATATGAGGATGTAATGATCAGACCAAACTAGAATGATAATTTCAAAATCCCATAATAGATCAAGAAAATGATCCAAAAATCCACTCAATAAGCCAAGTACCGATGATGCAATATAATTCGTGTACCAGTAGAGTAAGATATGTAATAATATGACATTGATACCACATAAATCCAAACAAAACCAATTTTCGCCAAGAAGAAAACAACCAAATATATTATACCATGCCAATACCATCATATAAGACCCCCCATATTCACACATAGAAATAATGTTTCAAACAACCAATAACAATGAAACAGTCCCCCACACGGGCACAAAATAGTAATTACACCATTTTCATGATTAGTACCCATACCCATAACATGCGTACCAGTATTAAATACCCATCCCAGTATGAAATAAGATGAGTCATAACCTACCTTGAATAAAGAAAACCTAATCCAAAAGCCTCCAATCATGAAGCCTTCCCTTATGAACAACCTTGAAATCAACTAAAACATAAAAATATTGAATCTTCACGTTAAAAAAAATAATGATAAACATATTGCCTATTTTTTTATCGACGTCAAAATGGACCCTCAAAATGGAGTTTTGAAAAAAAGGGTAAACAAGAATTTTTATTCGTAAATATAGTTCACATGATTAAAGGAATCCATACAAGAAAACCTAAGTGATAACGGGTAGAAATTGGGGTTTAAATTGAAGAAATACTAATTTCGGCCTCTGAGGCAAAAATCCCAAAATTCCACTTTTCAAATTGTGAATTAACAAGCTTTAGATAACAAGAATCAAAGAAAAATAATTGAAATAGGGATGTATAGCTTACCTAAGATTGAAAATGCAAGAAATCACCCAAACTCTATAACTTGAAACTCTAAGTCTTAAAAATGGTGGAAAAATTGAGAAAAAATTTATATATAGTACCTGCATTGACTGCTAAAGTGGTCTAATGGCCACTTTATTGATCACCTCTAAATTGGTATTTGACCGTTTTAGCGGTACCCGTTTGGCATGTCATTGCGCTTACATGATATTCTTTAGAGACCTCAGCTAAAGCAAACAGCACACCACTACAGAGCCCTTGCCCATCCATAGTCAGCCGCTAAAATAGCAAATTGTGTCTTTAGCACTAACACAGCCCAAAGAAGGGCCTAGTCATGTTGGGAATCTTAAGTCAAACTAGGACATGAGACCACCCCAAATACCCAAATGTAACTGCCCTGCACCCTTTGTCGAATGAATTTCAAACTTATAACAAGATAAAGCAATAATAATTGAAAGACTTTAAGTAAAGTCTATATTAGTAATCCAACAATCTCAACCAAATATCCAACTGGTCCAAACCCAATGCCAATCCCAAGGCTGATAATAATATTGACATAGCTCATGCCCATAGTAATCCGACAAAGCCTCTAACAAAAAGTAAAAACATCCAGTTGAGACATGCCCCCAACTAAAGACAAAACTAAAATCATAGAAAAAATAATGAAAGAAGTGCATAGCATGAAATGGATTTTTTAGGATTATGGAAGCTCACAACTTTAATCTGACTCAAAGCTGTCCCCAAATCTAAGTCACTGAGTCAGAGAAATGGTCGTATGGATGGTTCCTACATCGCGTGCGGATACAATGCTCGAAGACGGTGTATGGAGTGAATGCTAGCACGTACTCAAGGATAAAGATAAAATAAAGTCATTATTCAAAACCAAATCAAATAACCATATGCAATCAAACATATACATATATACCATATAGATATAGGGAATAAGGTTTAGCATGCATTTAAAACCTTAACCTGGGTTGTGCAGCACTACCATCCTAAATTTCTACCCATAGGATATATGGGTTCGTCTCCCCCTATTAAAAGGGCCTAAGTGCTTGTTAGATGCACGAACTGGAGAAAAACACGAGATGACTAATACATACCCTAAAATATAAAGTGTGACATCATGCACACATTCACCAAGACTAAACCTCACATTGAAGAACACGAGCTTCTAATAATGCTACCTCCTGGACCTCTACCTTCTATGACTTTGATAACAAAATCCACTTTAAAGACATATTAAAACAATTACACATTCCAACTATTTACCAAGGAATCTTTTGCTTAGGTATTAACCATTGCTATTGTTATACCAAAATTAGAGCTTGCATGTCTATCCGTTTATGCCATACCAAATCCATTAAATTGAGATGACTCCAAAGTATCCAACTAAAAAAAACCATGGCCACCAAGTATTTTACAAACCATTTAAAATCAACCAGACCAATTCAGGTTCCATTACCATTTATGCAATGGAAAGATATAAAGAGTAGTCAAATTATGTGACAAAATCATTCTCATTGGCATTGTCACAAATAGGTTAAGGGAACATCAGTTTAAAAACCATATCCAAGTAATTTGGGGAATCCATAATACGAAAAAATCCATTTACTATTAACATGAATACCATAATGTCAAAGTTATACTAAAAGCATGAAAGAAAATGTAATTAAACCATGAGAAATATTATTCAACCATGAACATCCAAAAACCCCAACTATTATTTCAAACCATACAAATATCATGAAAATCACATATTAAAGCATATGCTCTTTGTAAAATAACAATGAGGGAGGATTAACAAGCCTTAGACACCAAAAGAGATAAAGAGAAACCACCCTTGAAAGCCTCAATTGATCATTTTGATGAAACCCTAGACTCTTGCTTGAACAGAGAGTTTGACAGATTTTTAAGAGTGTTTGATTAGGAATAATAGGTTAATAAGGTACCCAAAGGTTCTTTATGTTGTGGTATCAAAGGGAGTTAAAAGGGGCAAATGTCTAAAATTCCCCCAACTAAAAACTAAAACATTACCGCAGGTGGTTACGAGTCAACCCCGTGACTCATTACCATAAAAAAACAACTCGCACCATTGAGTCATCACCTATATAGTAAGTTGGACATCCATTTACCATCCACTATATGACTTCCTGACCCCCATTCGTGACTAGACCATACGACTCATATGGTCCAGTTGTACCCAAGATAGAATCCAAAAGGATTGACACTGGACAATATCCAACTTCTCATAATGACTCATAACGTATCCTCATGGATCTTAGTGAGCCACTCATATTCAAAGCCAAGACAAGTCACAAAGTTTCTAATTTGATAAAGAACCGGCCTATCACCACACCTAATGACCCGTACCATCAAGTTGTTACCATAACAAAAATCTAACCACCATTTACTGGTCTCCTTATAAATAGGGTCCCCTAACCAGTACCCACCCCACATGAATCGTATGGTGAGTCATGATTAGGAAAAAAAGCTCAAAGCTCAGGAAATTTCCAAGGGCCAAAATAGAGGGTGTTTTAATCCTAGCACCAAAGTAGCCAAAATGGTGTTTTAGCAATGCCTCAGCCGGGTGGTGCACCAGCTAAACTTAAAAAATTTCCATGTCTTTATTGACCCCTTAGGACTCATCTAAAATCCTAAGAACGCAAACTGACTGTGCTACCCTCCTAAATTGAATACTCTAGAGTCAATGGCAATACTAGATTTTTAAAAAAAATGTCATTTTCACAAAATTGACAATTGAAAACCTAATTTTATGACTTTATAAATCAAGGGTTGAAACGAGATACCAAATCCATAAAATCATACAAACCATGTTATCTCAAAAATTGAAATTTAGGATATACTGGTGCAATATATTTTTTCATCTGATGCACAAAATAACAAATGTTGATAAAAGTCAACTATGAAGCCTGTTTAACCTCTAAAATCCACAAACTCATACAAATTATATTAAAAAGCATTAGGAACCAGGACAATCATCCCAACACCCTAAAAATTCCCCTAAGAAACAACAAGGATGGGTAAAATGATAAATCAAAAAAATTAAGTCATTACGAATTCATCTTGATGACCTTTCTGATTCCTCGTCAACATAGGTCGTCACTTGCTGTCTTGGTGACTTGAACACAGGTTAATGCTGACAACCTTGAGTGATATCTTACCAACTAATTGACATCTCATCAACTTAGATCTTCTCTTGACTTCTTGTCTCTCTTATTTGTGGATAAGTTTTATAAGGTAGTGATGTCTCGTCACATAGTTGGCATCTTTTCAACATGGACTATCAGTTGGATCCTTCAACATAGTTTCCTATGTTTAGATCATTTCCTTTGTTGATCCGTTATTGCCATGTGTTGCATACTAAATCTAAAACTAGATTAAAAATAATGTGAGTTGCCTAAGCGATTACATTTATTCCTAGTGAGAGCCTCAAATGTGCCATCAGAATTTTGGAATATCAACACCCTCAACTTATAATATTTTCTATTCCTTAAGGAACCAAACAACACCATAGTATGTAAATAATAATAATCTAGGGGACATATAACAATCATATCATCAAAACGAGGTCCATAAGTTTAGTCAAATTGAACATATTTGTACTATTTACCAAGTAACTTACAAGGATCCATGCTTTGCATCACAATACTAATAGGAAACATTTCATACTCTCAAAGTGTTTAACCTAGCAATTAGCAGTCAAAACTTCAATTCATATACCCTTACCTTAAAGAAGTCCTGCACAAGATATCAACTATATTAGGGACTAAAAATCAAATCTCTCTTTCTCATAATTATTTTTAAATAATTAACTTATGATATCAAAGGATTGCTCATGAAATTTTACTTTGGTTCTTTAGAATATCGATTAGGATCACTACACGATTTCACATGGCTTGTATCAAAGGGCTGGGTGTAGGTAGGAAATGTTTGGGAATTAGTGACTTAGCCTTCCTTTTCATAAATGGACTTTTATTTCCACTTATGCTTCCTTATTCTGCCCTTACTCACCTTTTTATACCAATTGATTGCATTAACAGGTGTGCAACTCTTTTGCTACTCTTTTGATTAACTACTTCTTTTTCTTCTTCTTTTATTCCTTTCATTTTGTTTCACTTTTTTCTTTCTAATTCTTTTCTTTTTGAAAACTTACACCCCCTAGTTCTTTTTCATAAACACCCATTTTTAATACACAATTCCAATTGTCATATCATAGATAGTAGCCGTCCTCAACATCGACAATTTTCCTTAGTTGAGGTACCCTAATGTCAAAAAAGGACCAGAGCCAAAAAAGAGTTTCAATGATAAAAATAGAAAGGTAAAAAATTATTGGAATAACAAATTTAGGCAAATCAAATAGGGATTATTTACAATTTGATAGCTTTTTGGGGATTAATACACTGAAATAAAACAAGGCATATGATATTTTCCTACCCAACTAACGTATAACCTGATAAAATTGACCGAACAAGTTCTAGATTCATGAAAAAGAAAGATGAATAATGGGTTCACATAATCTTGTCACCAGACAACATAATCACTACCACCATCAAATTTGAACTCAATCTTAAGCAAACATTACCAAATTCATATACCACTCATGACAAACAAAGATCCACAATAGTTGAATTAGTAAAGGATGCCATACATATACAACAAAATTTTTGTAGGTCCTTATTTTTCAACAGTCCATAACCCGAATATTACTCATTTCCCAATCTCTCTTTGCTTACACAATACAAACACAATAAAAAAGAATAAAATAAAAATATCCTAAATATGTTGATTCTTCTATATAGCATATAAAGGAAAAAATCTCAGCAACAAAGACCCTCATATGATCAAAGTACCCTAACCCCTACAAAATGCTATACATTGTCCCTATTCTTTAGAAAATGTTAAGTATTGGAGTAAAGATGTACCTGTGGCACCTTAGAATCTTGTGTAATATGGGATGGAGTACGCCACAACATCAGTTATATCAGTGGCACCAGGAATGATCGGCGAACTCAAAGTGGTTGTTGGTTAAGTAGAAGACTCCATACTTAGCTCAGTAATAATAAATTTCATTGGTGGTCCAATAGAGGAAGCTCTCATATCTAGATCCCTCTATGCTTCTTTTAGTATTTCATTGGCCATTCTTTATTTCCTTATTGCTTCTTTCAAGTCTTTTTTCTTTACTCTTTCTTCTTTTATCAATATTTTTTGGTTCTTTTGTATCTATTTTTCTTCTTATACTTATATTTATCTTTTAAAGGATTATTTGTTCAATCATACAATATTTCTTCCTCTTTCTTATCATCTAGAGCTGGGAACGCCAACATAGGTCTATTTTATTATAAAGTGATGTCTGCGTTGACTCTTTTCAGTTTTTCTTTGAACTTGGAAAGTCTTACCTGTCATTAAACTATATCTCCATATCATCAATGCCCCCATGGAGGCTAGCATAAGGTTCCAATGCAACTTTTAACTTTTAGTCAACAAATGGCTTAAACTATTTTGTGAATAGCTTTATCTGTGCATCAAACCTCTCCCCTTTCTTGACTACCTTTACGAAATTATTTGGAGTCATTTCATTATCTGATGTCGAAGCTAACATAGTGACCATATCTATGGTATCAACTATTAGTACAATACTTGAAAATGAGGTACTAAGTGGATCTTCAACTATGTTAGCTGCATACTGGTGCTGAGCCTCCGATTTTTGTAGTTGCAATAAGACCCTCTGTGGTCAGAGTATCAACTTAAAAATCTATATACTTGCTAGTTGCAGTATTTCTTTACGCTCTTCCCTCTATCTCTAACATTATGAGTCTTGGTGGCCGTTGTTTCAACATTAATCCTTGTCAGTACAAGAACACAAGCAACCTCACAAAGTAGTGTGATAACGCATGAAAATTGGCATGAAGTGTCTGACTTTGTAGCTATTATTTTGATCTTATCTGCTATGATTTCTCAAAAATTTATTTTGAACCTAGACATCAAGCTCTCCACTAATACTACTCAATATTCACCTTAAGTGTTGTCACCTACAGTCGGTGTTAACCTGAACCTCACTAATCCTCACCAGAATTTTTCCACCATAGATAGAGAAGTCTTGGTGACTTTAGCACTGTGGTTTTTTTAACCATTCAGTCTTTCATTAATACTTCAGAGAACCATTAATGCTGATTTGTACGATCATTCATCTTATGGTAGAAATTGGGGGTGCTAGCTGGTGGTACAAAATTTTTCGCAAGGAAGAATCGATTAATGATGTGATCTAAAAGGTTCACTAACACACCCCATACTAGAATTTTGTTCTTTTTTGAGGGTCCATAACTTTTTCCCATTCATTAACTCATTCTCCAAGATAGTTGTAAAATTTGCATAAAATTCATGATCCATAACTAGATAATACATTCACGGGTTTGTGCTAGTCAAACCCAAGCCATAGTGGTTGAAACACCAGTCAATTGTAGAGTACTTTCCTATCCCTAAAGTGATTGTCTTCACTTCCTCATCCACCGGTCTCTTAATTTTATGCTTCCATATTGAAGAGAGAGTTTCCGATAAATCTTGTCTGCACCTTTTATTTTCCACTAAAGACCTTCTCAAATACTAGAGTTTTGATTTTAATCACATCACCCAAACTTAGTTCAGGCTCTTTTTCTGGGTTGGTGGCTGCATCATTGCAACCCTCAATTTCTTCCTCATAGTTCTCATCCTCAAAGTTAGACTCACTTTTATTTGACTCAGCTTCCTCCTTCGATTGGGGAGCTAGTTCTTTTTGTCAAACACTCTACCTTTTCTTGTAACCTTGGGTCTTAGTATCCTTTAGATTATGTTCGTACTCATCAACTCATTTCCAGTATGAGGACTCCTTACTTGATTTCTTAGTCACAACACCATATTTTCAAGGAATCTTTGGTGGGATTGGTACCCATAGTATATTAGAGTGTTCATGATTTTAAGTTGAACCATGTAGGTTTAATTAGACTTCACCACCAATTTTCATTCTTTACTCTCTCATCTATTCACAATCAGTTAGGATTACCTCATGATTCATAAAATAAAAGAAAGTTACAGAATCCAACATACCTTAGTGAAGAGTGTTGTTCGATCGTAAAATGATGGAATTCACTCAATCCTCTTTGCGTTCACAATTTATATATAGTTATTGGTGGGAACTTGAATTTTGTGGGTGATTTATATGGTTCGAGAAAGTTAAAATAATGATTTTTTATTGATAAAGAACATGGGATGAGAGTTAAATAGTTTTAACTAAGAAGGGAGTTATGGAATTTTAAGGAATGAGATTTTGAAACCATTCTATTTTTATTTGGATAGGATGCATTGGGTTTAAGGTTTTATTGATTGGGTTGATATGGTCGGGTTAAAATTGGGTTTGGATCAAGGATTAAGAGTTTATTGTTTAGAAGAGGTGGGACCTGCTAAAGTAATTAAAAGATTATACTTAGATAGGCCTAATTTTTAGTTGATGTCTTGTCATATGGATGGCATCTCATTAATGAGCTAGTCAACCTTATGCAGTTGTTATTCCAAGTGACGGAACGAGTTGACGTCTCATCACATGGCTAACATCTCATCAATTAGTTCATAATCCTTTAATAGTATGACTTAATTTACCCTCTTAGGTGATGACTCATGGTGACATCTCATCAGTCAATTGACAATCTATTTGGAGGTTAAACAACCTTGTCCAGAATGTGAGTTACAACCTTTACAAAGAAACGACATAGTTTGATGGATGTTTACCAATGTGACCACTCATCAACCTTCATAGTCATCCTTAAACACATAATTTCATTCTTTTTATCTTACCTACATAGTTGATCAAACACATTAACCACATTCAATAAACAAAAACAACTCGAAAAGTCATTTTACAACAACAAGAAATAGGTTGCCTCCGACTAGCGCCTAATTTCACATCCCAACACGACTTTGTTATCGCGATAACTAAGATCTCATCAAGATTCACAAGTGATAAAAATATTACGTCTTCAGGAACTACAACATATTGTTTGATCCATTGACCATTCATCTTAAACAACTTCCCATCTTTGTTTTCCAACTCTACTACTCCGGACGAAACCACTTAAGTAACTTTGAATGGTCGGAACCATTTTGGTTTCAACTTTCCAGTAATAAATTTGAACCTTAAGTTGAATATTAACACTGAGTTGCCAACCTTTAACTCTCTTTTCTCAATTCTCCTATCATGGTATAATTTCATTTTTGTTTACAAAGTGCGACCCTCTAAAAGTCTCAAATTCAAAATTTGTCCATCTCCTTTAGTTGTTCCAACCTCATATACGCAGCCTCATTCCCACACAAATTAAGATTTTTGAGATGCCACAATTCATCGTGCTCAAGCTCTACTGGAAGTGACAAGACTTATCAAAGATGACTCGGTAAGAGACATACATATTACTATTTTGAAAGAAGCACGATAAACCTATAGTGCATCATCAAATTTATGCGTCTAATTCCTATGGTTAGCATTCATAGCGTTGGTAATATCATTTTAATTTATAAATTTGACAACTCTACTAGACCACTAGTTTGTGGGTGATAGGGAGTATCCACTTTTTGTTGTGTCACTCCGTAATTAGCTAGAGCAGCACGAAACACCTTGTTTCAAAAATGATATTTCCCATCACTAATGATAGTGAGAGAGGTTCCAAATTGAAAGAAAATGTTCTTTTTCAAAAACTTCACTACACTAATAATTTTGTTGTCTGCTAAAGCTACTGCTTCTACCTCCCGAGACACATAGTCCACTAACAACAAGATATACTTGTGACCATAAGAACTCATAAATGGGCCCATAAAATCTATGCCCCACATATCAAACAACTCTATTTCTAGCATTTTAGACATAGACATTTCTTTATTTTGAGAGATCAAACCCTACCATTGGCATTGATCACATTCTTTAGAAAAGTCTTGGTCGTCCTTATGAATAACTATCTAGTAATACCGATGTTGCAATATTTTCTGAGTTGTTATCACCTGCATGATATTCGCCACTAGGTATTATCGGCAAGTCTATATAATACCCAATATTTCCACCTCTTTCACAGATCTTTAGATAATATTATCAACACATAGTCTAGATAGATAAAGCTCATCCTAGAAGTAATTGATCAAATTATTAAGAAATTTCATTCTTTAATGGAAACTCAAATAATCCAGTAACATATATCTAATAAAGTAATTATCTAAATTAGCATACCACGGTAAAAAATCAAGAATAGTAGAGAATATTTGTTCATATGGAAATGAGACATTAATCTCCAACTCATCTGGCTTGTTCATATGGAAATGAGACATTAATCTCCAACTCATCTAGCTTCTTTTCATCATTCTAAACTCTAGGTTGATTGTCTGCCACCTAATTTTCATACCTCTTTGGTCTTTGACTTTAAACTCAAAGTCTTGCAGCAAAAATACCCATCTAATCAACTGAGGTTTCGAAACTTTATTTTCATATAAATACCTTAATGCAATATGATTAGTATGTAGAATAACTTTCTTACCAAGTAAGTACGCCGAAAACATCTCAAAGGCATTGACAACTGCAAGTAGTTCATGTCCAATAACCATATAGTTTTTTTCACCCTATTTAATAATTTTCTACCATAGTAAATGGGATGAAAAGCTTTTATCTTTTCTAGCCAGTAACATCTTTAAGTGCAACCTCTCTTGCATCGCACATCACATCAAACAAGTGAGACCAATCTGGGGTAACAATAATAGGAGTTGCAACCAATTTTTCCTTAAGGAAATATAATTCTTCAAACAATCACCATAAAAAATTAACTTACATTCCTTCACCAAAAATTTACACAATGAATTGGCAATCATGCATAAGTCCTTTATAAACCTCCTAAAGGTACCTGCATAATAAAGAAAATTTCTATATCCCTTCACAAAAATTAGTGGTGTAGTTTTTCAATCACCTCTATTTTAGCAAATTCTACTTCAATTCCTTTTTTCTAAAATATTCTGTCATAATACAATGCCTTCCTTAACTATAAAGTGGCATTTTTCCTCGTTAAAAATAAGATTGAACTCTT
Source organism: Capsicum annuum (assembly GCF_002878395.1). Taxonomy (NCBI): domain Eukaryota; kingdom Viridiplantae; phylum Streptophyta; class Magnoliopsida; order Solanales; family Solanaceae; genus Capsicum; species Capsicum annuum. The sequence goes on along the minus strand of NC_061119.1, from coordinate 67,607,168 downwards.
CACATTGTTTCAAGGCATTATTGAGATTTTGTAAGTAATCTACAAAAGCATATTCATAGAGATGTCATCCATAAACACCTCCAAAAGTTCTTCCACTGTTTAATATAAAATTTATATCATACACCTTTGGAAGGTTGTAGGAGCATTATATAACCCAAAAGGCATACACATGAAAGCAAAGGTCCCATAGGGGCTGGTAAAAGTGGTCATCTTCTGATCATTGAGCAAATAAAGATTTTGTTATAACCCAAAATAACCATCCAAAAATTGGTACCAACCTTTTTCTACCAATAAATCAAGCATTTGGTCTATAAAAGCCATCAGGAAGTGATCCCAAACGATCAAAGAGTTAAGCTTTCTGTAGTCCATACACACTCACAAACTAGTGACCACCCTTATTGGAATTATCTTATTTTTCTTATTATCAACAAATATGATATCATATTTATTTAGGACATACCACACCGGACTCACCCATTTACTATGTAATTGGGGTAAAAACACTTAAGTCTAGTCACTTAAATAATTATTTTTGTTACCCACTCTTTTGTTGATAAATTAAGTAGTCGTTGATGCTTAATAGTGGGTGTTCAATTTTCCTCCAGCTAAATTTTGTATGTATAAATTCCTGATGGAGTTCCATTGATATTTGCAATTGTCAAGCAAATTTCCTTATTATACTTTTAAAATACTAAAACAAGGGCTTCCACCTATCATTATATCAAATCAACAACTATAATCATATGTAATATGTTATTGCCACCCAAAACACATATCAAAGATAACCACGAAATCCATTGAGGTCAAATAAAGGAAGTTCTTTTATTAATATCTTTTCTAGAGGAATCGACCTATTTTTGAAATCCAGGTTCAACTTCTTTGCGGAGTAATGATATGATAATATTGTAGCCAAAGTATGCATTATCTCCTAATAATCTTCTATATTCTCCCCATTAATGTTCATCATCATAAAAAATAATGTTTCCACTACAAATCATTATTCAATAGGAACTTTAATATCAGTTTCTTCAATAACACCAATGATCGAGACAACACTTATGTCTCCCGATTGTATCATTGGCTAACATATGTTAAAATTTACCTCTTTGTTGTTCATCCTAAATTTCAACTCATAATACTCTATGTCAACCAACACTCTTATGGTGGCTAATAATAATATACCAAAAATGATGGGTACCTCAAAATCCACTTCGCAATAAAGAATCACAAAATAAATCAAAAATATAAAATTCTCAATTTTCACAAACATATCATATAACATCCCAATTGACCTTTTAACTGAATTATCAGCCATCAATAATCACATATTTATCGTTTTGTGGTCTAAGTCCTTTTTTAAAGTAACTGCACTAATTGTACACAAAATTGTAAAAGACTTAAGTTATACCTTATTTTGCACCAACAATCGCGAGGCAATCACACTACACTGATGAATGTTGACTTTAGGATGAAAGTTGCCATCCTTTCTTTTCGTGACTAAGTGCTTCATGAAGATATCATATCTTGATACTTTCAGGATCTTCCATCAATGGGATGTTCACAAATAAATACTTTGTGGGATGTTCATAGATAACTACTTTAATATACAACAAAACCTGTGGAATTTTCCATCCTCCATTTTTTTATTCACCCTATATGGTAAAGAAGAAAGAGGCCTAAGTATTTGACCAATATGTTTTAAAACCTATTTCACCTTATCTTTCTCAATATAACATCATCATTCGCAATGCTAGACTTTTTTTAGTCTACTTTTTATCATCGACACTTTTCTGGCTTCTCATACTCATCCAAATTACATCAACACCAATATGATCATCCATTATTTTATAATCATTGACCATATCTTCCACCTATTCCTGAAATCTTAGATAGGTTTAAGGTAAAACTTTACCAATTCTAGTGGTGATGGCCATGTAACTCTCATCATTCTTAGGGTTCTAAATAGTGTCGCTAGGTAGAGTGCCACTCTTTTGCTTATTAAAAGTTGTAGACAACTGATTTATTGGTACTCTATTTACTTTATAGAAGTTGAATGAGAGTGTACAAATGATTCAATGATGAAAAGTCATTGTTTATCTCTTTGACCTTTTCTTAAATAGATTCTACCTTTTTTTGCACCTTTGCTATTATCACTTCCATTTTGGACTTCCCTGAAGATTTTCTAGCTCTATCGCAATTTCCATACAATACATATAAACCACCTCTATCATTTTTGCATTTTGAATTCCTTTGGTAAAGATCCTTATAGCGAACCTTATCATAGAAGTTGTCCTTCTAGTGGTTCCAAACTCGGTTTTCTTGGCCATTAACCTAGAAACCCCCAATTAGTTGTTCAAATAGTTTGCCTTTTCTTCTAAATAAGACTCAGTTGCTTTTTTTTGTGAACTAAAAACCATTAATATCTAACATTTCTAGCCAACAAGTCCTTTTTTAGTAAATCCATTTGTATCTTCGTGTGAGCCATGTCTTGGTTATACTCTTCTTATCTTCAACATTGTTTAGCTGACGTACCCATAACATAGGCATTGCTTGATATCTTAGAATCCCTGATACTCCAAGTTTTATTTGTTTTGGTTAGACTGTCTAGAGTCTCTCTCATACTAGCAAAAGACAATGCCATGAATGCTCTACCTGCTTCATTATCCACCATCAGTTTAGTGTTTGAATTTAAAGATAGATAGAAAGTTTGCGTTAAGTGCTCATTATTAGCTTATGATTGGAACTTTGGATCAATTTCTTCTTAAACATCAACCACATCTTAAGAAGTTCCTAATTTGGTTGTTTCCTAAAGTTGCTAATTTTTTATTCAACTCTAACATACTATAAGATAGAAAAAACCTTTTTGGGAAATCTTCTTTCAATTATTTCCAGTTTATTATACAATCAGGATCTAGCTAAGTCAACCACCTATTTCCTTAATTTACTAAGAAAATGGAAATAATGTCAATCGAATAGCATTCTGACTAACTCCTAGAAAATCAAAAGACTTGCAAAGTCCTATGAAATTCAAGTGCATATTTGGATTATCATGAGGCATCCCTCTAAATAGACCTTTGAGAATCATTAGTTGAATTATATTACTAGTAATGTTGAACAAATAACTTAGAGCTAGTGGTGGTAGAATAACATCTCCCGTGGTACCAACTCAATCAAAATCAGCCTCATCTTCCTCATTAAGGTAAAAATGTATAGCAAGTTATTGTCTCCATCTGCCTCTTTATTGTTAATGCTAGTTATCTAGAGCGACATTATCATAAAGTTGTGAATCGTTATCATCACCAAAATCAACATTATCTAGTACATTATTGAGTGTATTTAGATTCTATTGATGTTGATTATTTCCATGAAATGGGGGGTGGATTACAAAATAACCTGTTGGAATCACTATCTATGGCAAGTAACAATATTCAGGTATTATTAAGTAAAACCAATGAGGTAGTTAAAATAGGGTTTTGTTCACCATGAAGTTCATGACAAATATGAATCGATCGCTGCTTAGGATTCTTTAACAACGAATAAAGCAAGATTGTCAATATCTAAAATTCACCCAAATATTTCTTGAAAAAATTAGGTGATTATTACTTAATTATCTCCAAGTTAAGTAAAGAATTATAATAGTTTGATTAAACCTTGAGTTTATTAATCTTGTTATATCATTAACCATTAGACGAAGATTAGAAACTCTTAATCTTAGTTAGTAACCCTCTCATTTAGTTTAATCTCTTGCTTAAATTAAATCAAACCTATGGCATGTTCCAACATTAGGAACAATTAGAAATCTATTAAAACAAAAGGATTATCCACAAAAAATTCATTCGTCACTCAAATCCTAATATAAGCCAACCCTAAATTCACAATTCTTCAGTGGATCCCACAGCCTTAGTTGTGGGAATTTAGCTGCTCTAGTTGAAAAAGAAAGAAAAATTGAATAAATCATAGATAATGAAAATTATCATATCAAAATATGAATTCAATCTTCAACATTGTCTCACAAGTGAACAAAATTGCTCAAAACAAAAGAGAAGATTAAATTTAGAGAGTTTAAAAACCATGTAATGTTGGATATTTCAAAAAGCCCTAGGAATGGATCATCCGATATTTAAAAACCATGTGATGTCAGATATTTCAAAATGTCAGATATAATACAAGGAGATTCTAATTTGAAATAACATTTAAAGTAAGCCTACCTCTTCTTGATGACCTTGAGGGATGGAACATCAACTTAGTTTGTCACTTACAATCCTGGTGACTTTAACACTAGTTAAGGTTTACAATTTTGAGTGATAGCTCATCACCCAGCTGATAACTTCTCAACATAGGTCATCACTTGAATTCTTGGCACTCTTCTTTATGGATAATTTTAATGAGGTTGGTGACTATAACAACCCAATTTTCTAGAACTGGAATGTCACAAGGTGCTAACGATCCCGAAGGACCACAAGCTAACCTTCTATTGATATCTGTACCTAAGCACTACATAATATCTGAAATAAATGCAGAAAACTGGTGGAAACTGGCCATAAGGTTGAAAGTTTCTAAAATACTCAAAATTGAAAACTGACCACTAATACATCTGTCCGAAAAGCCTCTAAACTATCTAAACTGTGGAGTTGATGGGATATGTCCCCAACTAATTTTGTCTACTAAAAATAAACTAAATATAATGTGATAATAAAATAAGGATCATCCTTGACTGAAGAGGACACACTGCTACGTCTACTACTGTTGACTGGGATTGAGCTGCTAAGGGTACTCTGAATCTCTTTCCTCTGAACCTATGGTGTCAAATAAAACACCATAGCACAAATGTGTCAGTACGGGAATATACCGAGTATGAAGATGAGGTAAGGCTAAATGCAAGGGATTATGCATGAACAACTACTTAACTGAATAATCATGGCATACAGAATGAGAACACATGCATGAATGCACAAATCATAACTGAAATCATCGTGACTTAAAATAATAAAAATCGGATACTACTTTAATATTATCTGAACTAATTATTAATACTGAGATACAAAACAACTAAATCTCCTGATATTGATAATCGAGTACTAGAGTTGAGATCAGTCCTCTCTAGTAAGTGATCTCAGAAACTAATGTTACTGAAGCTGATTAACTGAATCTACTCACATCAATAATTGGACTCTAAAATTGCTACTCTCAGCTGACTAAATTGGAGATCAAACCTCTCAAATGAATGATCCCTAAATCTATATCAATGATAAGAAGAGATCCTCTCTAGTGAGTTATCTCAGAAACTGATATTACTGGAGCTGATTAACTAAATCTACTCATATCAATGAGTGTACTCTAAACTTGATACTCTTAGATGACTGAATCAGAGATCAAAACTTTCTAACGGATGATCTCAGAATCTTCTATCAATGATAAGAAGATATTTTATCTGTGATCAAACCTATCTAGTGGAGGATCTCTGAATCTGATAATGAGAATACTCAACTAAATTTGAGACTCAGTTCAAGCCTATCTAACTGGTGATCTCTGAATCTGATAATGAGATTATTCTACTGAATTTCAGACTGAGATAAATCCTATTTAATGGTTGATCTCTGGATCTGATAATGAGATTACTCAGCTGAATCTAATACTGAGATCAAGCCTATCTAACGGGTGATCTCTGGATCTGATAATGAGATTACTCAACTGAATTAGAGATTGAGATCAAGCCTATCTTACGGGTGATCTATGGATCTGATAATAATGATACTGAATATCTTTATGTGAACTATTCCTATCTAGTGGGTGGTCCATGACTCAATGGAACTATCTCAGTTCCTTACTGAGATAGGTGCCTGTATTTGATAGTCCTGATTTTTGAGTTCTACTCTAAAGATTGATAATAAAACTGTAACTATGGGAGTTCTCACTTAACCGACATACCCTGAATCTAAACTGGTGGGGTTCAACCTGTAACCCCAGATTGAAGGGTATCAATACCATGCCATAAGTAAAGACCTCTACTCTAGTCAAGCCTCTCTAATGGGTGGCCCTTACAGAAAGTCAAGCCTAAGGTAGTATAATAGTCAAGCCTTTTTCTAACGGGTGAATCCTACTTCTGGACTAGCTATCCAATTTTGGAGTTTAGGGATTGCTCTTAACAACTCTGACTTTCGACTAGGGAGCCGCCATTCCTGCACTCGCTCGGTGCTAGCTCCTACTCCCAGCTGAAAGACTCTAAACTGATTCTTAACTTAACTTTAACTGAGCTGAATCTATTACTGATCATATTTCTCAAATAACCTGACTGAGTTAGGCTGAATTTACTTGGTTCTGTATCTGAGGGAATACTACTGAATTTCATTATCGGACTGCATGATACTGAGTTCTGAACTGAACACTTGAATACTACTAAATCTGAGCTAAGTACTGAATTGAATCTAGAATACTAGCGATACTGAGATTACTAAAATTTATTAGATTTCTTAAGTTTTGTATCTATCTGAGAGTACAAAGTTCTATAACTCATGGTGTTTTGAGAATCGTGGCTTAACTAAGATTATCGAGGAAACTGACACGGGCTCTAGACTGTAGCTAATTTATCGGGTGTAAATACCCTCATGACTCGATAACATAAAAGTAAAACATAACCATCTTGAATAATCAAGACCATGGACACTCATTCACCATCACAATCACTAAAGCATATCTTCAAGTATTTAGAAATCATAAATATGTCATAGTATAGGGAGACATGCTATTGGCTCATACTCCATTCAAAAAGCTTTTACATCAAATACTCAGCATGTATTAAAGTCTTAGCATGTATCGAAGAGCACATAATTGGGGAATTTCATGCTATCATATCACAATTCATTCATTAAGGCTTTTCAACAAACACTTGGCATGCATGTGTTTGCACACAATTGGGGATTTCTAGTCCATATGCTATAATGGATCTAATTCTTTCACATAAGCATTTTATCAAACATATGGGGAACATGCTCTGCTTATTCAACAATTTCTCACTTAATTGACAAGAACACATCACTTAACAAGCAACTTGAAAAGGGTTTATCATGAACATTACATGAATATCAATACTAGGGTCAACCCTTGAAACCTCGATAATAGCATGAAAATCAATGTCAACTCACATGAATCATGAAAACTCATAAACATAAGATCCTTGAAATTTATAAAAGGGTTCTTGAGCTTCTTGGATGAAAGAGACCAAGGAATCAACATTTTCATACCTTAGGGAAACTCTTTCTTGAAGTCTCTTGGAGATATTCTTGATTTCTTGATTTCTCTTGATTTTTATTAAAGAAGAAAAAAAGGGTTTTGATTTATATGAAACTCTAGTTTTTGATGTTGAATATGGGAAATAAAGTTGTGAGAGTTTATCAAATATAAATAGGGGCTGAAGAGAGTGGGAGAAAGACCAAAAAGCCCTTTTAAAAATGTCTTAAAATTATTGAACGGGGGCTGCGACGGTCGAAGCAACGGTCCATCGCTAGTCTGATGGTCCGTTGCTGTTCTTATGGTCTGTCGAATCATCCATCGCATGCCGGTTAGAAAAATAATACATTTCCTTGGTTGTGATGGTTCGAGCGACGGTCCGTCGGATCGTCCATCGCACGTTGGCCAGGATGAGGCCACACTGCCTTAGCAGCAATGGTCTCAGCGACAGTCCATTGTCCTGGCCGTTGAACTTGGGCCAAAAAAGGGATTTAATTCCTTGGTTGCAACGTTTTGGGCGACGGTCCATCGCAAGCTCAATGATCCATCAACCCATCCGTCGCACCTGGGCGGTTCTACTAGCTCTTAGTAAAATGGTGATAACTTTCTCGTCCGATGTCGGATTTTTATAAAATTGGTATCGATAGAAAGATGATTCAACTCTATACATGAAAAAATTAATATTGATATTAGAGAAATTTTACATGGTTCAAAATACTTCTCACTTGGGAAGACATTTCTCAACCTTTTAGGACCAGATTAACACTTTACTGAAGACGCTCTAAGGCTCAGACTATGAGAGAATTTTGTAGGGTCTTATAGTGACGAATCTCATATAGCTAGTAGCTCGTCAACATGGAGTCTTAGTTGGATCATTCATCTTAGTTTCTTCTGTTTATATCATTTTTCCCTTTTTATTCTTTATTTCCCTACGTTGACCCCAATGTAAAAACAGATTTGAAATAATACACAGTAAAAATACATTTAATGTGGCATCAAAATATTGGAAAATAAATGGATTTTTATGTATTCAATTATGATGCAGACAACAAAATTCAAAAATTTGATGATATTCTTAAGGACGGGAGGGTATGCATAACAAAGAGACTCTAGCTAAGCACAGGTTCTATATGGGGTATATAGAAGGTTACAAAGAGTGGTTAAAGACGGACATTCAGAGCATGGATATTTCTTAGCAGAAACTAAATTATTATCCAAAGACCACGAACAATTTAAGAATTTACATGAGGAAATTGTCAGATAACAACAAGAACTTATCACAAAACAAAAGGAAGATCACCCCACCATAGACAATTTAAATAAAAGGTTCGAGAGTATGGTTATGAAGTTAGAGAATGAGGCTGCTAAAATAATGCAAAAATTTCATGCCTTTTTCCAAGTGAAACCAGAACACAACTTGTTTAAGGTTGAATTAAAACAATATATCACTCAATATGCATTTGGAGAGATTGCAAAGAAGTATAAGAAAAGATCAAGTAGAGAGCCATTATCTTCAGATCTGCACTAGTAGTCATCCCTATGAGAGTTTTATTTTATGTATTTATTATTTTATCCCAAATCACCCTAAATAGGCTTTTATTTTTTGTATTTATTTATTTTCCTAAAATACCCTTGGATGGGTTTGTTTTATTTCTACTACATGGATCCTCTATGTATTTATTCCTATTGTCTTTAATTGTAACGCCCTTTTAGTTGAGTTTGTACTTTTGCAAAATTTTTGGTTATATATATAAATATATATATTGGGCTCAATGTAATCGGTAAAAAAACACATATATCTTTTCATACGACTGTTAGGCTCACCTTTACCTCAAAATGTCCCTCTAGTAGAATATGCACTTTTGAATATTATGGGGTATAATTATCTTATGTGCTTATAAGTATTGTGTTTCTCTAATAAAGGTGTTGGTCAATTTTTATTTTTCTAGAATCTTTTAAGTGAGAGATACTGCCATGACCCAAACTAGGGCCTGACATTACAGGTATATTAAGTCCACTATGGACCTGAGAGCACCCCCCATCCTAACTTCATGAGCACAAAATAATAATAATAACAATGTGGAAGACAATAAAAAATAAGAAGATGGATAAATGACTCAAAAAAGTTAAAGAGTCAAAAAGATAACCAACCAACCCCTATTTGTCCACAATAGTCCCTAAAATTAGAATGCCAAATAGGTCGGGACATACCCTAACCACGATTGAAAGAATCCATAAGTATTGAGTATAAAGGAATAAGAAAATGATAAGGCCTTCCGAATGATGGAAATTCAACACCTCATAGCTAATTTACGAACGAACTAATTTACCTAATGCTGCATAGGGATAAATGAAGTGTCTTTAGACCCTACATTATTAAACAATGTAGTGTCCTAGGATGGTTAGCAGGCTGAGCGCTATCATATAATTAAGGAAAGATGATAACATAATGCCATGTCCAAAAATTAATCAGAACCACAATGCACACTTATATATATATATATATGTATATATAAAAGATTCTGCGATAGGAAACAAGGTTTAAGCGTTAAATTTTAAATCATTAACTTGGACTATATATCTCTAAAAGTCCTAAAAAATCCCACGGGCTATAAGAGATTGGCTACCCCCACCGAAAGGGCCCTAGTGTATGTTACCCATATGAACCACATAAATCTAAGGATGGGCAAAGCCACCGAGGTTCCAACCATTCCAAAAAATATACAATGTGTGAACTATGCACAAGGTCATTAAGACCCCCATCCTGGAAAATGTGGTTTCCAATATCGGTCCTCCCGAGACCTCCACCTTCCATGGAAAGCTACACAACCCCCTTTAATCCTAAATTAAAACCATCTACAACATAGTTCTAACCATTAACTTGGTATTTATTCATTAAGGAATTAAACCCTTGGTATCGTCATACCAATACACTTGTAAACTAATTCACACATGCTAAATCAATTCACACAACCACACTGACTCGCCAAGTTCCATAAAAATTTAATCCATGGCACCAAGGCCATAAAATTTATTTAAATAACCATTTATCCATTAATGCAATAAATTGAGTAAAAAAATAAATTAAACCATGCAATTTAACCAATATTTAGATCAAATTCATAAAGTAGGTTGAGGTTCATGCTATTTTAACCAAAATTAATCCAATGTGGGGAAAGATATGTTCCCCATTTCAACCATTCAATTGAAGTACTAATTCAGTCCCAAAACACCAATTTAAAGCAAATAATCAATTCAAATCATGGGACAACTGATTAAATCAATTACAACCAAACCCCTCAACCCAATTTCAAAAACACAATTTAAATATCATGGAATTCCATCAATGATATGCCACAATATAAAATTTAAGTTTGGGGAAGAGATACATGCCTTAAACACACAAGAATGTAAAGTCAGTTTGAAGTTTGTAGCCCGAATGATGGATTCTCTATGAAATCCTTGGGTTTTTTTGGGTTTAAGTTTTAGAGTAAAAGATTGATCTTTGAAAACTTATGAAAATAAGCTTATTTTATATTTAAGAGTCGTACAAGGGTGAAAAGAACCGAAATATCCTCACCCCAAGTGAGAAACTTAAAAACTGCATAATTTTAAAACATTGGCGTTGCATAGCCTATCGCAGAGATTATTTTCCATGCCATTGTGAGATTATCCTCTATCGTATGATCATATCAAGGAGATTAAACTCTATGAAACATTGATATCGTGGAGGGTTACTACCTCTATAAGACCCTAAAAACTTCGATAATCATATTTTTTATTTTTCTATGTCCAAAACATCAATTTTTGACTTAAATTATGTTTAGGTATATTAATAGGGTGTCATGAAAGTTTTATAGAATTTTTTGAACGAGATCAAGTAATTTTGGTATTTAAGGTAGTAAGCCTCTGTGATATCACTGTGTAACTGATAACGCTCAACTTATACATTAACGTAAGTTCAAGGAGGTTGATGTCAATATATTTATCCAACTAAGAGTTAGGGTCAAATCCACGAGGAACAATGTGAGTGGTGATTGAGTAAGTTCAAAATAAAAGTTGCTTGCTAAGTTCAAACCTATGGTACAATTTGGTTTGGGGGGTTTTCAATGTTTTCCAATGTGAATGTAATTCTTTGGTTTCTGAGGGACTAATTTGAGACTAAGAATAATTAGAGTGTAATTAATTAGTCACAAATTATGGGATTACCATCTCTAGTATCAAGTTATGCATGGGTACGTGATGATTCAGTGAAAATTCTAATCATTGATAATGTGGTAGGCTAGGTTTATAGTACTTGAGTCTAGTTATTCAACAAAACCTAAAAGATGGTACTCATTGATCCTTTTGAATACTTAAAGTGTGTGTCAATTAATGCCACCCAAGAGCTTAATTAGGAACCCCTATTTCTAGAATGGTACACAAGGAATAGTCAACCTCATATTCACCCTTATGTCTAAGATACTGTAAATTAGCAAACTAAGCCCAATAGTCATCTACTATTGCCTTATTTCCCACATCCATCTTTCAAGGATGATGAGAGTTCCTAAAGTTCACCCAAACCCATCTTCCAAGGATGGGTATTTGGGGATTTCACCCATAAATAGTACTGATGACTATTTTTTATAGTCTTGATTCTGTAGAACTTAACTAAGTTCTATACTGAGCCGGGTGACTGTGTCTGACATTCCTAATTTTGTAGAACTGAACTGAGTTTTATACTAAGTCTGAAACTTAAACTGTAGGAGGTAATCAACTAACCGACATGACCCTCTCTGAAAGGATTGAGGTATAACCTGTAAACCAAGTTGGAAGGGTGCCAGTACCATGCCATGGGTAAACACAAGCTAAAGAGTCACCCTTATCTAGAAGGTGCCATGAATGAGAATGGTGGTACCCTCAACTAGTAGGTAAAAGACCTTATCAACCCTCAACTGGCAGGTTAATATCTAAACATATACTAGAACGCAAGGACTATTTTAAGGGATTACACACTTTAGTAGAAGGTGATCCCCCATCCTTGGGTTCACTCGGTGTTGAATACTACTCCCAATTGAAGACACTGATTATAATACTAAGCTAAACTAGACTGATACTATGTTTCCTTGAGTTCTATAACTGACTAAGTAATATTGTTCATGGCATCACTGAGACTATTCTATAACTACTGTATCTCTATGTAAATAGCTAGATTTTTGAGTATTGAATACCCCCAGGGACTCGAAAGCATACAAAGTAAAGCATGTTATGATCTTGAAAAACATAAAAATAGATACATGTTAACAATACATTCACCTTGGTATTTTGTCAAACATTTGAGATACATGAACTTGTATATGAATAGGACCACATAATGACATGTCATGATTTTACTATTCAATTCACATAGGCATTCTATCAAGCACTTGAGGAACTGTATTATTTCACATAATACTAGTCAACACATGAACATCATGGATGCAATAATCAATTGTAATTTCAAGGGTTTAACATACTAATCATATAACATACCACACATTCTATTTTAATTTCATGAAACTTGTAGTAAATCATGGATTGAAACCCAAATAGTATCCTAGAAATGAATATAATCAAATTCAACATGAAATTCATCAATGCAATCAAATTACATTTTAGAAGAGGTTCTTGAACTCAAGAGTGGAAGGAAACCTTTGGATAAACACCTAACATACCTTGATAATCAAATTCGTGAAGATTGATGGTGTGTTCTTGAAGCTTGAATTTGAAATTGGATGCCCTAAGGTTTTTTCTTGAGGAAATTTTGAGAGAGAATGAGTGATTTAGCCCTTAAGGTAGGTTAATATCGTGTTCTAGGGCTGAATAAAAGTTGGAAAATGAACCAAATACCCCTTTGGATACAGACTTTTAATCACAGAAAACATGCCCAGTGATGAACAGATCGATGAATCGTATCGATGGTGTCGATGTGATAGCCAACACGATGCGTTGATATCTCATCGGTTCACTAGAATTTTGCACTGAATGTTGGGGAATATATCCATCAACATGATGGGTTACATGACACTTTGAGATTGCATTGAACTACTATTTTGGTCACTCAAACATATTTCAAACGAGGTCTGGGATATCCAAAACTCACCCGAAGTGACCTATGGGAACACCTGATCATGGTTCAATCCAAGGATCAACATTTTAACGTCATAGGGGTCGCAAAATAATATCACCAAATTATGAAGGCTAAAAATGATTCTAAGTATAAACACTTTGCTAAAATTTCTAAGTTTGGGACCTCTTTCTTCATGCTCTAAAAGTCTTAGTTAAGCTAGGATTTTGCAGGGTCTTAAAATGTGGTGGGCTTATTTTTGCACTTTTGAAATGACAAACTCCAAAATATTGGGATTTTGCTCCTTATCCCCAAATTTTGTTATTTGCTTGGGTGGTCTGACTTTCATCACTTCCCTAAGCATAATGTCAAAAAGTGGGTTGAGTGAGGTTTTTCATTTAATTTTTGAGTCGCATACTTCTTGATATTCTTATAATGAAACGGGCTAGATTCTTTACAAAGTAGTTGCTTAGCTTTTCTTTTTGACTCTAGCACCATTTTCTCCTTTTTGGCATCCTTAACTATTATTGGTTAGGTTGGTTGGCAAATCACCACATGTTCTTCGACCTCAAGCTCACCATCAATATAGTGGGTTGACATCTTTTCTTCATCAAATCCATTTTGATGATTGGGCATATGCATGTTACATGAAAGATCGGTGCTCTTACCCACTTCTTCTTCTTTTTCACCCTTCTTTCCAAATTTTGCCTTGGATTGATACAAGTCATGCACATCGTCCTCCAATGTAGAGGCCTGATCCAAAAGAGTTCAAAGCATTTCTTCAAAGCTATTATACTTAAATTAATTCATAGATTTATGCATACGGTGTATATTATCGTCTGTTGATTCTACCCATTTCAGGATTAGTTAAAGCATTGCTTCAATACCATTATTTTTTGTGCTTCGTTCTTGCTTTCCTTCATCATAAGACCTATCAAAATCATAAGAATAACTAGAAATTAGGTTACCATCATGGGGGTAGGGGGCATGTGGATAATCACTCTAACGTCCATCTCAACCACCATATAGAGAACAACCATACTCCCTATAAGATCAAGATGTTGCACTCCTCTCTTTTCGGGGAGCATATCTACAATCTTGTCAATAGTGGGGTCTACCATAATGTGGACATGGATAATCAAGGTATAATTTTCAACAACCAAACCCACATTCATTCCATGATGCCAAATTAACAACTAAACAAAAAATAAGAACCTAACTAACAAAAGAAACAAAATGAAATCACAAATAACTTTTTAGAAGTTTGAATCAAAGTAAGTAAACTAAAGTTCCAAACTAGCTCAATATGCCAAAATGTTCCCTAGCAATGGTGCCATTTTTGATAACTTTCACCTTACACATCAATTTAAGTGTAAAGTAGTTGTTGTCAATATATTTACCCACATAAGAGTCGGGGTCAAACCCACGAGGAATAATGTGAGTGGCGATTGAGTAAGTTTGAAATAAAAGTTCCTTTCTACATTCAAACCTATTGTACATGATGTTTTATGTATTTTCAATATTTTCCAATATGAAAGTAATTCTAAGGCTCTATGGGACTAATTTGAGAATAATTAGAGCATAATTAATTAGGCTCGAATCATGGGATTACGCTACTGTAGGTGTAAGTTATGAATGGGTAAGTGATGATTCGGTTTAAATTCTAATCATTGATGATGTGGTAGGCTAGGTATAAAGTCCTTGAGGCTAGTTCATTAACAAAACCTCAAAGATGTCACTCATTGACCATTTTGAGTACTTAACAAGTGTGTCAATTAATGCCACCCAATACCTCACTTAGGCACCCTTATTTCTAGGATGGTACCCGAGGGATAGTCAACTTCATATTCACCCTTTTGTCTAAGATAGTGAAAATTAGCAAACTAAGCCCAATAATTGTGTACTATTGCCTTGGCTCCCATATCCCTCTTTCAAGGATTTAGAGGGAACCTAAAGTTTACCCAAATCCCTCTTTCAAGGATGGTTTAGGCTTCCAAGAGCTTGGGATTTTCATCCATCAAACCTATTTAGGTATTTTGGGCCTTCACATACAAATTCCAACCATTTCACAAAGCAATAATAGAACCCATCATCAACCAACTAGAATATACACATATACATCACAACCCAAACATGAATGCACCTTAATAAAACATAACCCCAAGAGGTAGATCTAACACATCATAAGGATAATAAAAAAAATACCAATATTCCTATCAAAGTTATTCATAATAAAACTAAGAATAAAAAACATACTTTAGACTCAAGTGAATCTTCAATAGACAAAGCCAAACTTACCCTTTAGAGATCCTCTAATTAAATATTGTCTCAAATTAGTATAAATTAAAGATCCAAGATCCAAGAAATTACAAAAATTCCAAACTAAGGATGGGAGGTAGGGTTGTAGAATGATGATTTATAATGAGAGTTTTGAGCCCTTTTAGTCAGAATTTGGATAGGCAGTATGGAATGATACTTTTTCCCTTGGATGGAAAGCTCGCTATACCGCGATCACAGCTATGCAATCGCTGCATTCTTTATGCGATCGCATCCTTTTGACTTTCTTCACTTATCGCGATCGCAATACTTGAGGTCCAGCCTTCCCTGTTATCCAACTTTTGCACTTATCTTCCCTTTTATCTCTTTTTCAGCTTGTTTTGCTTCTTTTTCATCTCAATAATTTTTGTAAAAGAAAAACATAGGAATTCGTTTATTTAAATTACAAAATAGTCTCATTCATACCTTTAGATCATAGTAGTGTACGCTAATCCAGATGTTGATAAGGGGCAAGTTAACTTCTCATCAGTAATGAAGGTTACCCTCCATGATAATAGAGTGGCATGGAGGATATTCTCTGCGATATTACCATGCCATGCTAAGGACAAATTTTTATTCAATTTTGTTTTATTTGCTTGGGGTGGGGTATTTTGGGTCTTTTCACCCATGTACAACCCTTAAACATAGAATAGACTTATTTTCATCAGCTTTTCCAAAATTAATTACTCTCATTCACTATTAAAATCAAAACCCAAGAAAAACTTAAGGCTTTCAGGTGATTCATCCTCCAGGTTCCAAGCTCCAAATTTCTTTCAAATTCTCACGTACTTAGGGCATCTATCTCTTTCCTAAATTGAATTTATATAAACGCATGAATTTAAATTATTATCTATGTGGTTTAATTATTGAATTTATAATATTAGTTGAGGGGTTTGGAATGGTTATTTCATCAATTGAATTCCTATGGTTTTGAATAGACTATTTATGCTATATTTTAATAAATTTCAATTATTTAAATACGTAGATGTAGGAATTGGAATGGGGAACATGGGTTTCCCCAAACTTGATGGTTTAATGGTTTGGAATTGGCTTTAATATCAACCCAATTTGTGAAATTTGACTTGAGACACTGATATATGCATAAATTTCTTCACTTATGAAATCTTCCATTACATAAATGGTTAATGAAACGTAAATTGGCTTTTGAAAGGACTTGGTGGCAATGGCTTGATTTTGAATTGGAACTTTGGAGTCTTATTGGTTGATGGGTTTGAGTCCTAGTTTTCTAAATGCGTTTGATTCCTATTTGCTAATGGGTTCAAGTCTCAACTAGTTAAATATTTTGGTTTGGCATAATGACATTGGCTTGCAAGCATGATTTATTGGTATGATAATACCATTCGATAAATTCCTAAATGGAGGACTCCTTGCTTAATGGTTGGGAATATGTGTAAATGTTATAATTACGTTTGATGGGGTTGTGTATCTTTTCATGGAAGGTTGAGGTCCTAGGAGACCGATACTGGAAACCACATTTGCCTGGTAGGGGTCTATATGACTGTCTATTCAAATCAAACTTGATATATACTTTAGGGGATGGCTAGTTGCCCTGATGGCTTTAGCTTTCCCTATTTTTTCTCCAGTTTGTACAGCTAACATGCACTAAGGCCTTTCCATTGGTGGTATCTAGACCCATATAGGTCGTGGGAGTTTTTATGACGGTTGAAGCTACATCGTCTCAGTTAATAGTTTTAAATCTCATGATTAAGCCTTGTTCATTGTCTTGGAATATTATATATATATATATATGTTTATAAATATGTGCATATGTTTTTAAATTATTTTGGATTGATTTTATCATGGAAATATTTTACCCCTTATCTCCGTGTCACATGCTAGTGCTCAGTAGCTAACCATCCCATGATGCTACATTCTTTCATAATGTAGGGTCTGAAGACATTTCTTTTGCCTCTGTGCAATGTTAGATGGATTAGCATACCTGTCAAGTTACTTTGAAGTAGTGAGCTTGTATTCTTCGTAAGGCTTTGCATTTCATAGTTTGTTTACCTTATGTTTTCGACCTTCTTTTGGGTCATTTTTTGGATATAATCGGGGGCATTTCCCAACCTAGATGATGTTCAGTTTTGTTAGAGATATGGAATATTTAGGAGTGGGAAGTGTTGAATTCTTAGAACCCTTATCTAGGTTCATTTATCTATCAATCATTACAATTTAATTTGTTTTTGTGTTATTATAATCATTATTTTATGGCTATGAAGTCAAGCAATGGAAGAAGTCTTCAGTCCACGGGGAACTTGAGATACCCATCATGGCAAGGCCCTAGATTAGGTCATGACAAGATTGGTATTAGAGAGCTATTAGAGTTATTGTATTTCTACAAATTCGTGTCGAGTAGAGTTCTTTTTATGGTTGTGTAGTGCGCTACACTTATAAGTAGGAGGCTATGAGGCATTTAGGAATGTTTTCCTTTCTGGTGTTCTTTTTTTGGTTTATAAAGTCTAGTGTTATAAAACTTTGCTAATTCCTGGATTTCTCACATTACATATCATGACTCCTTAAAGATATGATCCTCGTAGAAATTCAGCTGGGAACTCTGCACTACTCAAGGATTGTGTGGAAGGGACTCTACTTGTGTATGGTGTGCAAACCAAGTCTGCGGTCCCTGATCCAAATTTTATTGCCTCACATATAGTTCCATCAGTGCCTAATAGTCCTCCTTGGTGTCACGACCCTAAGCTACCCCATAATCATAACAACAGTGCTTACGGTCACAAGTGACCACAAGCTAACCAATTGGCTGGTACCTATTGTGAGTACTAAATAATACACGAATAATGAAATATTCTGAAATAATTGAATACAGACAACGTTCAAATACTATAAATATGATTTTAATCAAAATTCTGAATGTATAATGATATACTAAAATGAATGATCAAACAACTAAAAAACAAACTAACTATTTGAATGACATAAAACATCTGAAACCCTCTAAACTGACTGAACAGTTGATGGGACCGGCCCCAACTAACTCCAAACTGAACTAACTAAAAAGAAATGTAGTATTACTAAAATTACATAACAGGTCCTCGTCATATGAAGACTCACCAAAACTGTTTCTGCTAGTAAGTTGAACTATCAAAGAACTGTCAAGAAACTGAGCATCCAAACCTATGATTTAAGACATCATAGCATGAAGAAAGTATGCGATCGGTACTTTGAATGTATTGGTATATGAGATGAGTTCGGACTAAAATGCATAGGTTCATGTGCATAAAATAGTTAATGAATGAGTAGCATGAGATAACTGATGCATAAATTCATGAAAGCTATAAAATCGGAGAATGCATGACCAAGCATATAACATGATATTTAAATAGTATGTGAACTGATATGCTGAAATCTGGTAACTGAATTACTGATGAACTATATGCTATGGTTAAGCAAACTTGAACTAAATTCTATACTAAATACTAAAATGAGACTGTAGGAGGAATCATCTTACCGATATTCCATAATTTGAGTTGATCGGGGTCTAACCTGTAACCCCAGTTAGAAGGGTGTCAGTACCGTACCATAAGTACTAAAATATGTCTGTGTGGATCCACTAAACTAATGTCCTGAAGGACTAATGAGTCACCCTAAACTGGCAGGTGCTCTAATGAGATATGTGCTAGCCTCAACTGGAAGATAAACACTATATCAACCCTTAACTGGCAGGTTGATATCTCTAACCTATACTGGCTACGTAGTTTCGAAACTAAGGGACTGCTACTAAAGGTCAGACCCTCTACTAGAAGGTGATCCCCTATACCTTGATTTGTTCGATGCTAAATTCTACTCCCAATTGAATCACACTTATTACTGGGATGATCTAAGCTTAACTGAGCAAACAACTGATCAAGATACTAACTGAATGTCAACGCTTATGGTTTATGTAAAACCGCTTTGAAGATATTGAAATTATGTAAACAGCTAAATATTGGGTGTAGATAACCCTCCAGCATAAAATTAAAAGAAAAATAAGGACATATGAACCTCTAAAACCATAAAAAAGGATTATTACTCAAAACCCAATATTTAGACATTTCATCAAACCCATG
>NC_061119.1:67575784-67584455 GCF_002878395.1 Capsicum annuum | reverse complement strand
AATCATAGATAATGAAAATTATCATATCAAAATATGAATTCAATCTTAAATATTGTCTCACAAGTGAACAAAATTGCTCAAAACAAAAGAAAAGTTTAAATTTAGAGAGTTTAAAAACCATGTAATGTCGGATATTTCAAAAAGCCCTAGGAATGGATCATCCGACATTTAAAAACCATGTGATGTCAGATATTTCAAAATGTCAGATATAATACAAGGAGATTCTAATTTGAAATAACATTTAGAGTAAGCCTACCTCTTCTTGATGACCTTAAGGGATGGACATCAACTTAGGTCGTCACTTACAATCCTGGTGACTTTAACACTAGTTAAGGTTTACAATTTCGAGTGATAGCTCATCACCCAGCTGATAACTTCTCAACATAGGTCATCACTTGAATTCTTGGCACTCTTCTTTATGGATAAGTTTAATGAGGTTGGTGACTGTAACAACCTAATTTTCTAGAACTGGAATGTCACAAGGTGCTAATGATCCCGAAGGACCACAAGCTAACCTTCTACTGATATCTGTACCTAAGCACTGCATAATATATGAAATAAATGCAGAAAACTAGTGGAAACTAGCCATAAGGTTGAAAATTTCAAAAATACTCAAGATTGAAAACTGACCACTAATATATCTGTCCGAAAAGCCTCTAAACTATCTAAATTGTGGAGTTGATAGGACATGTCCCCAACTAATTTCGTCTACTAAAAATAAACTAAATATAATGTGATAGTAAAATAAGGATCATCCTTGACTGAAGAGGACACACTGCTACGTCTACTACTGTTGACTGGGACTGAGCTGCTAAGGGTACTCTGAATCTCTTTCCTCTGAACCTATGGTGTCAAATAAAACACCATAGCATAAATGTGTCAGTACGGGAATATATCGAGTATGAAGATGAGGTAAGGCTAAATGCAAGGGATTATGCATGAACAATTACTTAACTGAATAATCATGGTGTACTGAATGAGAACACATGCATGAATGCACAAATCATAACTGAAATCATCGTGACTCAAAATAATAAAACTTGGATACTACTTTAATATTATTTGAACTCATTATTAATATTGAGATACTGAACAACTAAATCTCCTGATATTGATAACCGAGTACTAGAGTTGAGATCAGTCCTCTCTAGCAAGTGATCTCAGAAAATGATGTTACTGAAGCTGATTAATTGAATCTACTCACATCAATGATTGCACTCTAAAATTGCTACTCTCAGATGACTAAATCGGAGATCAAACCTCTTAAATGAATGATCCCTGAATCTACTATCAATGATAAGAAGAGATCCTCTTTAGTGAGTTATCTCAGAAACTGATATTACTGGAGCTGATTAACTAAATCTACTCATATCAATGAGTATACTCTAAACTTGCTACTCTTAGATAACTGAATCAGAGATCAAAACTCTCTAACGGATGATCTCGGAATCTTCTATAAATGATAAGAAGATATTTTATCTGTGATCAAACCTATCTAGTGGAGGATTTCTGAATCTGATAATGAGAATACTCAACTGAATTTGAGACTCAGTTCAAGCCTATCTAACTGGTGATCTCTGAATCTGATAATGAGATTGTTCAACTAAATTGGAGACTGAGATAAATCCTATTTAATGGTTGATCTCTAGATCTGATAATGAGATTACTCAGCTGAATCTAATACTGAGATCAAGCCTATCTAACGGGTGATCTCTGGATCTGATAAAGAGATTACTCAACTGAATCTGAGACTGAGATCAAGCCTATCTAACGGGTGATCTATGGATCTGATAATAATGATACTGAATATCTTTATGTGAGACTATTCCTATCTAGTGGGTGGTCCATGAATCAATGGAACTATCTCAGTTCCTTACTGAGATAGGTGCCTGTATTTGATAGTACTAATTTTTGAGTTCTACTCTGAAGATTGATACTAAAATTGTAACTATGAGAGTTCTCACTTAACCGACATACCCTGAATCTAAACTTGTGGGGTCCAACCTGTAACCCCAGTTGGAAGGGTATCAATACCGTGCCATAAGTAAAGACCTCTACTCTAGTCAAGCCTCTTTAACGGGTGGCCCTCACAGAAAGTCAAGCCTAAGGTAGTATACTAGTCAAGCCTTATTCTAACGGGTGACTCCTACTCCTACACTGGCTATCCAGTTCTGGAGTTCAGGGATTGCTCTTAACAACTCTGCCTTTCGACTAGGGAGCCGCCATTCTTGCACTCGCTCGGTGCTAGCTCTTACGCCAGTTGAAAGACTCTAAACTGATTCTTAACTGAACTTAAACTGAGCTGAATCTATTACTGATCATATTTCTCGAATAATCTGACTGAGTTAGGCTGAATTTACTTGGTTCTGTATCTGACGGAATACTATTGAATCTCATTATCGGACTGCATGATACTGAGTTCTGAACTGAACACTTGAATACTACTAAATCTGAGCTAAGTACTGAACTGAGTCTAGAATACTAGCGATACTGAGATTACTGAAATTTATTAGATTTCTTAAGTTTTGTATCTATCTGAGAGTACAAAGTTCTATAACTCATGGCGTTCTGAGAATCGTGGCTTAACTAAGATTATCGAGGAAACTGACACGGGCTCTAGACTGTAGCTAATTTATCGGGTATAAATACCCCCATGACTCGATAACATAAAAGTAAAACATAACAATTCTTGAATAATCAAGACCATGGACACTCATTCACCATCACAATCACTAAAGCATACCTTCAAGTATTTAGAAATCATAAACATGTCATAGTATAACGAGACATGCTATTGGCTCATACTCCATTCAAAAAGCTCTTACATCAAATACTCAGCATGTATTAATGTCTTAGCATGTATCGAAGAGCACATAATTGGGGAATTTCATGCTATCATATCACAATTCATTCACTAAGGCTTTTCAACACTTGGCATGCATGAGTTTGCATACAATTGGGGATTTCTAGTCCATATGCTATAATGGATCTAATTCTTTCACATAAGCATTTTATCAAACATATGGGGAACATGCTCTGCTTATTCAACAATTTCTCACTTAATTGATGAGAACACATCACTTAACAAGCAACTTGAAAAGGGTTTATCATGAACATTACATGAATATCACATACTAGGGTCAACCCTTGAAACTCGATAATAGCATGAAAATCAATGTCAACTCACATGAATCATGAAAACTCATAAACATAAGATCTTTGAAATTTATAAAAGGGTTCTTGAGCTTCTTGGATGAAAGAGACCAAGGAATCAACATCTGCATACCTTAGGGAAACTCTTTCTTGAAGTCTCTTGGAGATATTCTTGATTTCTTGATTTCTCTTGATTTTTATTAAAGAAGAAAAAAGGTTTTTGATTTATAGGAAACCCTAGTTTTTGATGTTAAATATGGGAAATAAAGTTGTGAGAGTTGATCGAATATAAATAGGGGCTGAAAAGAGTGACAGAAAGACCAAAAAGCCCTTTTAAAAATGTCTTAAAATTACTGAACGGGGGCTGCGATGGTCGAAGCAAGGGTCCATCGCTAGTCTGATGGTCCGTTACTGGTCTGATGGTCCGTCGAATCATCCATCACATGCCGGTCAGAAAAATAATACATTGCCTTGGTTGTGATGGTTCGAGCGACGGTCCGTCGGATCGTCCATCGCACGTTGGCCAGGATGAGGCCACATGACTCAGCAGCAATGGTCTCAGCGACAGTCCATTATCCTGGCCGTTGAACTTGGGCCAAAAAAGGTATTTACTTCCTTGGTTGCAACGTTTTGGGCGACGGTCCATCGCAAGCTCAATGGTCCATCAACCCATCCGTCGCACCTGGGCGGTTCTGATAGCTCTTAGTAAAATGGTCATAACTTTCTCGTCCGATGTCAGATTTTGATAAAATTGGTATCGATGGAAAGATGATTCAATGATATACATGAAAAAATTAATATTGATATTAGAGAAATTTTACATGGTTCAAAATACTTCTCACTTGGGAAGACATTTCTCAACCTTTTAGGACCAGATTAACACTTTACTGCACACGCTCTAAGGCTCAAACTATGAGAGAATTTTGCAGGGTCGTACAGTGAAGAATCTCATATAGTTGGCAGCTCGTCAACATAGAGTCTTAGTTGGCTTATTCATCTTAGTTTTTTCTATTTATATCATTTTTCCCTTTTTATTCTTTATTTCCCTACGTTGACCCCAAATGTAAAAACAGATTTGAAATAATACACAGTAAAAATACATTTAATGTGGCATCAAAATATTGGAAAATAAATGGATTTTTATGTATTCAATTATGATGCAGACAACAAAATTAAAAAATTTGATGATATTCTTAAGGACGGGAGGGGATGCATAACAAAGAAACTCTAGCTAAGCACAGGTTCTATGTGGGGTATGTAGAAGGTTACAAAGAGTGGTTAAAGACGGACATTCAGAGCATGGATATTTCTTAGCAGAAACCAAATTATTATCCAAAGACCACGAACAATTTAAGAATTTCCATGAGGAAATTGTCAGATAACAGCAAGAACTTATCACAAAACAAAAGGAAGATCACCCCACTATAGACAGTTTAAATAAAAGGTTCGAGAGTTTGATTATGAAGTTAGAGAATGAAGCTGCTAAAATAATGCAAACATTTCATGCCTTTTTTCCAAGTGAAACCAGAAAACAACTTGTTTAAGGTTGAATTAAAACAATATATCACTCAATATGCATTTGGAGAGATTGCAAAGAAGTATAAGAAGATATCAAGTAGAGAGCCATTATCTTCAGATCTGCACTAGCAGTCATCCCTATGAGGGTTTTATTTTATGTATTTATTATTTTATCCCAAATCACCCTAAATAGGCTTTTATTTTTTGTATTTATTTCTTTTCCTAAAATACCATTGGATGGGTTTGTTTTATTTCTACTATGTGGACCCTCTATGTATTTATTCCAATTGTCTTTAATTGTAACGCCCTTTCAGTTGAGTTTGTACTTTTGCAAAAATTTTGGTTATATATATAAATATATATATTGGGATCAATGTGATCGGTAAAAAAACACATATATCTTTTCAAACGACTATTAGGCTCACCTTTACCTCAAAATTTCCCTCTAGTAGAATATGCACTTTTGAATATTTTGGGGTATAATTATCTTATGTGCTTATAAGTATTGTGTTTCTCCAATAAAGGTGAATTGGTCAATTTTTATTTTTCTAGAATCTTTTAAGTGAGAGATACTGCCATGACCCAAACCAGGGCCTGATATTACAGGTATCTTAAGTCCACTATGGACCTGAGAGCACCCCCCCCCCCTCCTAACTTCATGAGCACAAAATAATAATAATAATAATGTGGAAGACAATAAAAAATAATAAGAAGATGGATAAATGATTCAAAAAAGTTAAGAGTCAAAAGGATAACCAACCAACCCATATTTGTCCACAGTAGTCCCTAAAATCAGAATGCCAAATAGGTCGGGACATGCCCTGACCATGATCAAAAGAATCCATAAGTATTGAGTATAAAGGAATAAGAAAATGATAAGGCCTTCCGAATGATGGAAACTCAACACCTCATAGCTAATTTATGAACGAACTAATTTACCTAATGATGCATAGGGATAAATGAAGTGTCTTTAGACCCTACATTATGAAACAATGTAGTGTCCTAGGATGGTTAGCAGGCTGAGCGCTATCATATAATTAAGGAAAGATGATAACATAATGCCATGTCCAAAAATTAATCAGAACCACAATGCACACTTATATATATATATATATATATAAGATTCTGCGATAGGAAACAAGGTTTAAGCATTAAATTTTAAATCATTAACTTGGACTATATAGCTCTAAACGTCCTAAAAAATCCCACGGGCTATAAGAGAATGGCTCCGCCCACCGAAAGGGCCCTAGTGTACGTTACCCATATGAACCACAGAAATCTAAGGATGGGCCAAAGCCGCCGAGGCTCCAACCATTCCAAAAAATATACAATGTGTGAACTATGCACAAGGTCATTAAGACCCCCATGCTGGAAAATGTGGTTTCCAATATTGGTCCTCCCGAAACCTCCACCTTCCACGAAAAGCTACACAACCCCCTTTAATCCTAAATTAAAACCATCTACAACATAGTTCTAACCATTAACTTGGTATTTATTCATTATGGAATTAAACCCTTGGTATCGTCATACCAATACATTTGTAAACTAATTCATACATGCTAAATCAATTTACACAACCACACTGACTCGCCAAGTTTCATAAAAATCCAATCCATGGACAACAAGGCCATAAAAATTTATTTAAATAACCATTTATCCATTAATGCAATAAATTGAGTAAAAAAATAAATTAAACCATGCAATTTAACCAATATTTAGATCAAATTCATAAAGTAGGCTGAGGTTCATGCTATTTTAACCAAAATTAATCCAATGTGGGGAAGGCTATGTTCCCCATTTCAACCATTCAATTGAAGTACTAAGTCAGTCCCAAAACACCAATTTAATGCAAATAATCAATTCAAATCATGGGACAACTAATTAAATCAATTACAACCAAAGCCCCTCAACCCAATTTCAAACACACAATTTAAATATCATGGAATTCCATCAATGATATACCACAATGTAAAATTTAAGTTTGGGGAAGAGATACATGCCTTAAACACACAAGAATGTGAAGTCAGTTTGAAGTTTGTAGCCCGATTGATGGATTCTCTATGAAATCCTTGGGTTTTTTTGGGTTTTGAGTTTGAGAGTAAAAGATTGATCTTTGAAAACTTATGAAAATAAGCTTATTTTATATTTAAGAGTCGTACATGGGTGAAAAGAACCAAAATCTCCTCACCCCAAGTGAGAAACTTTAAAACTGCATAATTTTAAAACATTGGCGTTGCATAGCCTATCGCAGAGATTATTTTCCATGCCATTGTGAGATTATCCTTTGTCGCATGATCATATCAAGGAGGTTAAACTCTATGAAACATTGATATCGTGGAGGCTAACTACCTCTATAAGACCCTAAAAACTTTGATAATCATATTTTTTATTTTTCCATGTCCAAAACATCAATTTTTGACTTAAATTATGTTTAGGTATATTAATAGGGTGTCATGAAAGTTTTACAGAATTTTTTGAACGAGTTCAAGTAATTTTGGTATTTAAGGTAGTAAGCCTCTGTGATATCACTGTGTCACTGATAACGCTCAACTTATACATTAACTTAAGTTCAAGGAGGTTGATGTCAATATATTTATCCAACTAAGAGTCGGGGTCAAATCCCAATGTGAGTGGTGATTGAGTAAGTTCAAAATGAAAGTTGCTTGCTAAGTTCAAACCTATGGTACAATTTGGTTTGGGGGGTTTTCAATGTTTTCCAATGTGAATGTAATTCTTTGGTTTCTGAGGGACTAATTTGAGACTAAGAATAATTAGAGTGTAATTAATTAGTCACAAATTATGGGATTACCATCTCTAGTATCAAGTTATGCATGGGTACGTGATGATTCAGTGAAAATTCTAATCATTGATAATGTGGTAGGCTAGGTTTATAGTACTTGAGTCTAGTTATTCAACAAAACCTAAAAGATGGTACTCATTGATCCTTTTGAATACTTAAAGTGTGTGTCAATTAATGCCACCCAAGAGCTTAATTAGGAACCCCTATTTCTAGAATGGTACACAAGGAATAGTCAACCTCATATTCACCCTTATGTCTAAGATACTGTAAATTAGCAAACTAAGCCCAATAGTCATCTACTATTGCCTTATTTCCCACATCCATCTTTCAAGGATGATGAGAGTTCCTAAAGTTCACCCAAACCCATCTTCCAAGGATGGGTATTTGGGGATTTCACCCATAAATAGTACTGATGACTATTTTTTATAGTCTTGATTCTGTAGAACTTAACTAAGTTCTATACTGAGCCGGGTGACTGTGTCTGACATTCCTAATTTTGTAGAACTGAACTGAGTTTTATACTAAGTCTGAAACTTAAACTGTAGGAGGTAATCAACTAACCGACATGACCCTCTCTGAAAGGATTGAGGTATAACCTGTAAACCAAGTTGGAAGGGTGCCAGTACCATGCCATGGGTAAACACAAGCTAAAGAGTCACCCTTATCTAGAAGGTGCCATGAATGAGAATGGTGGTACCCTCAACTAGTAGGTAAAAGACCTTATCAACCCTCAACTGGCAGGTTAATATCTAAACATATACTAGAACGCAAGGACTATTTTAAGGGATTACACACTTTAGTAGAAGGTGATCCCCCATCCTTGGGTTCACTCGGTGTTGAATACTACTCCCAATTGAAGACACTGATTATAATACTAAGCTAAACTAGACTGATACTATGTTTCCTTGAGTTCTATAACTGACTAAGTAATATTGTTCATGGCATCACTGAGACTATTCTATAACTACTGTATCTCTATGTAAATAGCTAGATTTTTGAGTATTGAATACCCCCAGGGACTCGAAAGCATACAAAGTAAAGCATGTTATGATCTTGAAAAACATAAAAATAGATACATGTTAACAATACATTCACCTTGGTATTTTGTCAAACATTTGAGATACATGAACTTGTATATGAATAGGACCACATAATGACATGTCATGATTTTACTATTCAATTCACATAGGCATTCTATCA
>NC_061119.1:67374651-67575684 GCF_002878395.1 Capsicum annuum | reverse complement strand
CATGATTTTACTATTCAATTCACATAGGCATTCTATCAAGCACTTGAGGAACTGTATTATTTCACATAATACTAGTCAACACATGAACATCATGGATGCAATAATCAATTGTAATTTCAAGGGTTTAACATACTAATCATATAACATACCACACATTCTATTTTAATTTCATGAAACTTGTAGTAAATCATGGATTGAAACCCAAATAGTATCCTAGAAATGAATATAATCAAATTCAACATGAAATTCATCAATGCAATCAAATTACATTTTAGAAGAGGTTCTTGAACTCAAGAGTGGAAGGAAACCTTTGGATAAACACCTAACATACCTTGATAATCAAATTCGTGAAGATTGATGGTGTGTTCTTGAAGCTTGAATTTGAAATTGGATGCCCTAAGGTTTTTTCTTGAGGAAATTTTGAGAGAGAATGAGTGATTTAGCCCTTAAGGTAGGTTAATATCGTGTTCTAGGGCTGAATAAAAGTTGGAAAATGAACCAAATACCCCTTTGGATACAGACTTTTAATCACAGAAAACATGCCCAGTGATGAACAGATCGATGAATCGTATCGATGGTGTCGATGTGATAGCCAACACGATGCGTTGATATCTCATCGGTTCACTAGAATTTTGCACTGAATGTTGGGGAATATATCCATCAACATGATGGGTTACATGACACTTTGAGATTGCATTGAACTACTATTTTGGTCACTCAAACATATTTCAAACGAGGTCTGGGATATCCAAAACTCACCCGAAGTGACCTATGGGAACACCTGATCATGGTTCAATCAAAGGATCAATATTTTAACGTCATAGGGGTCGCAAAATAATATCGCCAAACTATGAAGGCTAAAAATGATTCTAAGTATAAATACTTTGCTAAAATTTCTAATTTTGGGACCTCTTTCTTCATGCTCTAAAAGTCTTAGTTAAGCTAGGATTTTGCAGGGTCTTAAAATGTGGTGGGCTTATTTTTGCACTTTTGAAATGACAAACTCCAAAATATTGGGATTTTGCTCCTTATCCCCAAATTTTGTTATTTGCTTGGGTGGTCTGACTTTCATCACTTCCCTAAGCATAATGTCAAAAAGTGGGTTGAGTGAGGTTTTTCATTTAATTTTTGAGTCGCATACTTCTTGATATTCTTATAATGAAACGGGCTAGATTCTTTACAAAGTAGTTGCTTAGCTTTTCTTTTTGACTCTAGCACCATTTTCTCCTTTTTGGCATCCTTAACTATTATTGGTTAGGTTGGTTGGCAAATCACCACATGTTCTTCGACCTCAAGCTCACCATCAATATAGTGGGTTGACATCTTTTCTTCATCAAATCCATTTTGATGATTGGGCATATGCATGTTACATGAAAGATCGGTGCTCTTACCCACTTCTTCTTTCTTTTCACTCTTCTTTCCAAATGTTGCCTTGGATTGATGCAAGTCATACACATCGTCCTCCAATGTAGAAGCCTGATCCAAAAGAGTTTGAAGCATTTCTTCAAAGCTATTATACTCAGATTAATTCATAGATTTATGCATACGGTGTATATGATCGTCTGTTGATTCTACCCATTTCAGGATTAGTTAAAGTATTGCTTCAATACCATTATTTTTGGTGCTTTGTTCTTGATTTCCTTCATCATTAGACCTATCAAAATCATAAGAATAACTAGAAATTAGGTTACCATCATGGGGGTAGGGGACATGTGGATAATCACTCTAACGTCCATCTCAACCACTATATAGAGAACAACCATACTCCCTATAAGATCAAGATGTTGCACTAATCTCTTTTCGGGGAGAATATCTACAATCTTGCCAATAGTGGGGTCCACCATAATGTGTACATGGATAATCAAGGTATCATATCCAACAACCAAACCCACATTCATTCCATGATGCCAAATTAACAACTAAACAAAAAATAAGAACTTAAATAACAAAAGAAACAAAATGAAATTGCAAATAACTTTTTACAAGTTTGAATCAAAGTAAGTAAACTAAAATTCCAAACTAGCTCAATATGCCAAAATGTTCCCCAACAATGGTGCCATTTTTGATAACTTTCACCTTACACATCAATTTAAATGTAAAGTAGTTGTTGTCAATATATTTACCCACAAAAGAGTTGGGGTCAAACCCATGAGGAATAATGTGAGTGGCGATTGAGTAAGTTTGAAATAAAAGTTCCTTTCTACATTCAAACCTATTGTACATGATGTTTTATGTATTTTAAATATTTTCCAATATGAATGTAATTCTAAGGCTTTATGGGACTAATTTGAGAATAATTAGAGAATAATCAATTAGGCACGAATCATGGGATTACACTACTGTAGATGTAAGTTATGAATGGGTAAGTGATGATTCAGTTCAAATTCTAATCATTGATGATGTGGCAGGCTAGGTATAAAGTCCTTGAGGCTAGTTCGTTAACAAAACCTCAAAGATGTCACTCATTGACCATTTTGAGTACTTAACGAGTGTGTCAATTAATGCCACCTAATACCTCACTTAGGGACCCTTATTTCTAGGATGGTACACGACGGATAGTCAACTTCATATTCACCCTTTTGTCTAAGATAGTGAAAATTAGCAAACTAAGCCCAATAATTGTGTACTATTGCCTTGGCTCCCATATCCCTCTCTCAAGGATTTAGAGGGTTCCTAAAGTTTAGCCAAACCCCTCTTTCAAGGATGGTTTAGGCTTCCAATAGCTTGGGATTTTCACCCATCAAACCTATTTAGGTATTTTGGGCCTTCACATACAAATTCCAACCATTTCAATAAAGCAATAATAGAACCCATCATCAACAAACTAGAATATACACATATACATCACAACCTAAATATGAATGCACCTTAATAAAACATAACCCCAAGAGGTAGATCTAACACATCATAAGGATAGTAAAAAAAATATACCAATATTCCTATCAAAGTTATTCATAATAAAAATAAGAAGAAAAAACATACTTTAGACTCAAGTGAATCTTCAATAGACAAAGCCAAACTTACCCTTTAGAGATCCTCTAATTAAATATTGTCTCAAATTAGTATAAATTAAAGATCCAAGATCCAATAAATTACAAAAATTCCAAACTAAGGATGGGAGGTAGGGTTGCAGAATGATGATTTATAATGAGAGTTTTGAGCCCTTTTAGTCAGAATTTGGATAGGCAGTATGAAATGAAAATTTTTCCCTTGGATGGAAAGCTCGCTATACCGCGATCACAGCTATGCAATCGCTGCATACTTTATGTGATCTCGTCCTTTTGACTTTCTTTACTTATCGCGATTGCAATACTTGAGGTCCAGCCTTCCCTGTTATCCAACTTTTGCACTTATCTTTCCTTTTATCTCTTTTTTCAGCTTGTTTTTCTTCTTTTTCATCTCAATAATTTTTGTAAAAGAAAAACATAGGAATTCATTTATTTAAATTACAAAATAGTCTCATTCATACCTTTAGATCATAGTAGTGTACGCTAATTTAGATATCGATAAGGGGCAAGTTAACCTCTCATAAGTAATGAAGGCTACCCTTCATGATAATAGAGTGGCATGGAGGATAGTCTCTGCGATATTACCATGCCATGCCAAGGACAAATTTTCATTCAATTTTGTTTTATTCGCTTGGGGTGGGGTATTTTGGGTCTTTTCACCCATGTACAACCCTTAAACATAAAATAGACTTATTTCATCATCTTTTCCAAAATTAATTACTCTTATTCACTATCAAAATCAAAACCCAAGAAAAACTTAAGGGTTTCAGGTGATTCATGCTCCAGGTTCCAAGCTCCAAATTTCTTTCAAATTCTCATGTACTTAGGCCATCTATCTCTTTCCTAAATTGAATTTATATAAAAGCATGAATTTAAATTATTATCTATGTGGTTTAATTATTGAATTTTTAATATTGGTTGAGGGGTTTGGAATAGTTATTGCATCAATTGAATTCCTACGGTTTTGAATAGACTATTTATGCTATATTTTAATAAATTTCAATTATTTAAATACGTAGATATAGGAATTGGAATGGGGAACATGGGTTTCCCAAAATTTGATGGTTTAATGGTTTGGAATTGGCTTTAATATCAACCCAATTTGTGAAATTTGACTTGAGACATTGATATATGCATAAATTTCTTCACTTATGAAATCTTGCATTACATAAAAGGTTAATGAAACGTAAATTGGCTTTTGAAAGGACTTGGTGGCAATGGCTTGATTTTGAATTGGAACTCTAGAGTCTTATTGGTTGATGGGTTTGAGTCCTAGTTTTCTAAATGCGTTTGATTCGTATTGTCTAATTGGTTCAAGTCTCAACTGGCTAAATATTTTGATCTGGCATAATGTCATTGGCTTGCAAGCATGATTTATTGGTATGATAATACCATTCGGTAAATTCCTCAATGGAGGACTCCTTGCTTAATGGTTGGGAATATGTGTAAATGTTATAATTAGGTTTAATGGGGGTTGTGTAGCTTTTCATGGAAGGTTGAGGTCCCACGAGACCGATACTGGAAACCACATTTGCCTGGTAAGGGTCTATATGACTGTCTATTCAAATCAAACTTGATATATACTTTAGGGGATGGCTAGTTGCCCTGATGGCTTTAGCTTTCCCCATTTTTTCTCTAGTTTGTACAGCTAACATGCACTAAGGCCTTTCCATTAGTGGTATCTAGACCCATATAGCTCGTGGGAGTTTTTATGACGGTTGAAGCTACATCATCTCAGTTAATAGTTTTAAATCTCATGATTAAGCCTTGTTCATTGTCTTGGAATATTATATATACACACATATATATATATATATATGTTTATGAATGTGTGCATGTGTTTTAAAATTATTTTGGATTAATTTTATCATGGCATTATTTTACCCCTTATCCCCGTGTCACATGCTAGTGCTCAGTAGCTAACCATCCCAGGATGCTACATTCTTTCATAATGTAGGGTCTGATGACATTTCTTTTGCCTCTGCTCAATGTTAGGTGGATTAGCATGCCTGTCAAGTTACTTTGAAGTAGTGAGCTTGTATTCTCCGTAAGGCTTTTCATTTCATAGTTTGTTTACCTTATGTTTTCGACCTTCTTTTGGGTCATTTTTAGGATATAATCAGGGGCATTTCCCAACCTAGATGATGTTCATTTTTGTTAGAGGATTTTTATGAAATATTTAGTATTGGGAAGTGTTGAATTCTTAGAACCCTTATCTAGGTTCATTTATCTATCAATCATTATAATTTAATTTGTTTTTGTGTTATTATAATCATTATTTTATGGCCATGAAGTCAAGCAATGGAAGAAGTCTTCGGTCCACGGGGAACTTGAGATACCCATCATGGCAAGGCCCTAGATTAGGTCATGACAAGATTGGTATTAGAGAGATATTAGAGTGATTGTATTTCCACAAATTCATGTCGAGTAGAGTTCTTTTTATGGTTGTGTAGTGCGCTACACTTATAAGTAGGAGGCTATGAGGCATTTAGGAATGTTTTCCTTTCTGGTGTTCTTTTTTTGGTTTATAAAGTCTAGTGTTATGAAACTTTGCTAATTCCTGGCTTTCTCACATTACATATTATGACTCCTTAAAGATATGATCCTCGTAGAAATTCAGCTGGGAACTCTGCATTACTCAAGGATTGTGCGGAAGGGACTCTACTTGTGTATGGTGTGGAAACCAAGTCTGCGGTCCCTGATCCATATTTTATTGCCTCACATGTAGTTCCATCAGTGCCTAATAGTCCTCCTCGGTGTCACGACCCTAAGCTACCCCATAATCATAACAACGGTGCTTACAGTCACAAGTGACCACAAGCTAACCAATGAGCTGGTACCTATTGTGAGTACTAAATAATACACGAATAATGAAATATTTTGAAATAATTAAATAAAGACAACGTTCAAATATTGTAAATATGATTTTAATCAAAAGTCTGAATGTATAATGATATACTAAAATGAATAATCAAACAACTAAAAAAAAACTAACTGTTTGAATGACATAAAACATCTGAAAGCCTCTAAACTGACTGAAGAGTTGATGGGACCGGCCCCAACTAACTCCAAACTGAACTAACTAAAAAGAAATGTAGTATTACTAAAATTACATAACAGGTCCTTGACATATGAAGACTCACCAAAACTATTTCTGCTTGTAAGTTGAACTGTCAAAGAACTGTCAAGAAACTGAGCATCCAAACCTATGATTTAAGAAATCATAGCATGAAGAATGTATGCGATCGGTACTTTGAATATATTGGTATATGAGATGAGTTAAGACTCAAATGCATAGGTTCATGTGCATGAAATAGTTAATGACTGAGTAGCATGAGATAACTGATGCATAAATTCATGAAAGCTATAAAATCGGAGAATGCATGACCAAGAATATAACATGGTATTTAAATAGTATGTGAACTAAAATGCTAAAATCTAGTAACTGAATTACTGATGAACCATATGCTATGGTCAAGCAAACTTGAACTAAATTCTATACTAAATACTAAAATGAGACTGTGGGAGGAATCATCTTACCGATATTCCATAATTTGAGTTGATCGGGATCTAACCTATAACCCCAATTGGAAGGGTGTCAGTACCATACCATAAGTACTAAAATATGTCTGTGTGGATCCACTAAACTAATGTCCTGAAGGACTAATGAGTCACCCTAAACTAGCAGGTGCTCTAATGAGATATGTGCTAGCCTCAACTGGAAGATAAACACTATATCAACCCTTAACTGGCAGGTTGATATCTCTAACCTATACTAGCTACGTAGTTTTGAAGCTAAGGGACTACTACTAAAGGTCAGACCGTCTACTAGCAGGTGATCCCCTATACCTAGATTTGTTTGATGCTAAATCCTACTCCCAATTGAATCACACTTATTACTGGGATGAACTAAGCTTAACTAAGCAAACAACTGATCAAGATACTAACTGAATGTCAACGCTTATGGTTTATGTAAAACCGCTTTGAAGATATCGAAATTATGTAAACAGCTAAATATTGGGTGTTGATAACCCTCCAGCACGAAATTAAAATAACAATAAGGACATATGAACCTCTAAAACCATAAAAAGGGATTATTACTCAAAACCCAATATTTAGACATTTCATCAAACCCATGGGAATCATGAATTTAAGTATAGGAATGGGTAAAGCATGTGATTGAAAACATAGTTACAATACTAAAACCATGAATTAG
Organism: Capsicum annuum; assembly: GCF_002878395.1. Lineage (NCBI taxonomy): Eukaryota > Viridiplantae > Streptophyta > Magnoliopsida > Solanales > Solanaceae > Capsicum > Capsicum annuum. The sequence continues at coordinate 67,568,460 of NC_061119.1, read as the reverse complement.
GGATTTAACATGAGGATATGAATAATCTAGTCATATAAGGTCTTATTCCTTTGATAAACACTTGTAACATAACTTTTACTCAAAATAAAGAACAACTTCATAGAAACAATTCATCATAAACATGTAAAAACTCATAATTTGATATCTATATGGGATTCTTGGACTCGATAGGTGAAAAGGGGCCTATGGATGAACATCACACCTCCCTTAAATCCTTAAGCTTGAAACAGAAACACAATCTATGAGCTTCCTTGAAGTTTCTTGCATTTGGTAACTTGATTTCTTGGTTTCCTAGAAGAGAAAGGAATGGAATTTATTAATATGGGGGATGATTAGGGTTGTTTTTTAGACAAAAATTAGAGAAAATAGGCATATACTACCCTAACTAACGTTTTAATTCATGTTTTTATGAACTGGGTTGAGGGGAGAAGACTCAATTGACTCTCAAAAAAATTAAATTTGCTACTGGAACAAAGATTTATAGGGCACCATGATGCGATTAAAAGATCATCACTATACCCAATGCAACACGCCACTATCGCGGCGTGGTTCTGAAATCCAAAACTAAATGCGACCCAATCCTCATTTCAAAAATCCAAAACTTTCTAGAGACATGATCCTTACACCTGTGAATATTAATTAACTCAAAAACCTATGTATCAGGATCAGGAAGACCTATTTAAAAATCCTCAAAGTTCAGAGGACGAAAAAAGACTAAATCCCCAACACTTAGTGAAATTTTCAGGCTTTAAGTCTCTTATACATGCAACTAGGAGCAGAACTAAGCTATGAAAAGTATGGGGTATTACAATTCTCCCCATTGGGAATATTCATCCTTGAACGAGACTGATTAAGCTGAGAATACTAGGGAAACAAAGATTATATACTGTACATGCATAACTTAAAACATGATTACATAACTAAGTCTAAAAATAATACATGAACTGAACTAATTCGTGAATGCATGTAAATGACATAAGAATGGTTATATTGCTGGGACTGAGAGTGGAAAAGAGTTAATCTAAGAAGAACTATTACCTTAAGCTGAGTCTGAGATTGCAGAGAAAAGATGAGGGTACTTGGTACGCATATCTACTTTTGCTTCCCAAGTGTCTCTCTCAATGGAGTAATTCCGCCAAAGAACTTTGACCTAGGGAACTTTTTTGTTCCTTAGTCTATGAATCTAATGATCGAGGATCTTGATTTGGATTTTTTCGTAAGAAAGGCTATCTTAAACATCGGTTCTTTCTAAATGGACTACAACAACTGGATCACCAATACATTTCTTTAAGAGGGAGTCATGAAACACTAGATGCACTGATACCAAATTTACAGGTAACTCAAGATCATAAGCAACCTTTCCAAAATGGGTTAAGATTCTGTAAGGTCTAACATATTGGGGACAAAGCTTCCCCTTCATGGGCAAAATTTTCAAATAGATCGAATCACCAACCTCAAACTTAAGGTATTTTCTCCTCACATCTGCATAGGATTTTTGAAGGCTTTGGGTTTTTTAAGCCTATACATAATCAATTAAACCTTTTTTATGGCATCAAAAACCAAATTTGGCCCTACTAAAGTGGCCTCACTTGCCTTAAACCAACTAATAAGATATCTACATCTCCTCCCAAAGAGATCCTCAAATTGAACCATCTAAATACTGGAGTGATAACTGTTATTGTAGGCAAACACGATCAATGGTAAGTGATCATCCCAACTACCCTTAAAGTAAATAACACACGCTCTCAACATGTCCTCTAGGGTTTGAATGATCCTCTCTGCCTGAATATCTATCTGAGGATGAAAAGTTGTATTGAGATAAACTTGGGTACCAAGACCCTTCTAAAAATCTTTCGAAAAGTGAGAGTTAAATCGAGTACCCCTATCTTAAATGATAGACAACAGGACTCTATGAAACGTAACCAACTTTTTAATAAAGAGCTTGGTGTAGTCCTCGATTGAATAAGTTATATGAACTGGCAATAAAAGAGTTTACTTGGTCATTCTATCTACAATAACCCATATTAAATTATGCTAATGATGCAAACGAGGCAAACCCATCACAAAATCAATGTTCACCTCTTCCCACTTCTAAGTAGGAATGCTGAACTCCTACATTATACCACTAGGCCTCGGGTTTTTCACTTTAACCTACTGACAGTTAGAACACTTATCTACAGACACTGCAATATCCCTTTTTGTACCACCCCACCAATAGATTTCCTATAAATCACGACACATTTTACTGGCTCCTAGGTGAATAGAATAATGTGCACCATGTGCTTCTACAAGGATTTGCTATCTCAAACCATATACACATGACACACATAGTCTATCCTGACACTGCAACATACTATATCCCCCTTACGAGAAAACCTCTACCTTCTGATCACTAAGTAATTCCTTCAACTAAACCAAATTGGAATCCCTATCTTTCTTCTCCTTTATTTCGACGACCAAAGCATATTCTGAATTTTTCTGAACCCAAACACTGCCTTCAACTAAATCAACCAACCGAACACTTAACCAAGAAAGCTGATGAACCTCCTAAACTAACCTCTTCTTATCATTCTGAACATGAGCAAGACTACCCATAGACAATCTACTAATGGCATCTGCAACTCTATTGTCCTTGTCCAGATGATATAACACACTCATATCATAATTTTTTAACAATTCTAACCATATTATCTGATGCAGATTTAAATTATTCTATGAGAACATATAGTGTAAATTTTTGTGATCTGTGAACACATCAAAATAGAATACATACAAATAGTCCCTCTAAATTTTCAAGGCAAAAACAATAGCTGTTAACTCAAGATCATGGGTAGGGTAATTCTTTTCATGGGGTTTAAGTTGTCTAGAGGCATAGTCTATGACCTTACCTCTCTAAATCAATACACAACCAAGACCAACTTTGGAATAATCACAATAAACAACAAATGCCTCTTAACTATCTGGGAAAGTAAAAACTGGGGGTTGAAGTGAGTCAAGTCTTTAACTCTTGAAAACCATCTTCACATGAATCTGACCATTGAAATTTGACTTTATTCTGAGTCAATCGAGACATGAGGGACGTAATAGTTAGGAATCCTTCAAAAAAATTGATAAGATCCAACAAAATCTAAGAAACTCCTAATATTTAATGGAGAGATAGGTAGGGCCAGTTTCTCACTACTTCAGTCTTTTGAGGCTCAACTTTAATGCCATTACTAGAAATAATATGGCCAAGGAAAGCTACTAATCTTAGCCAAAACTCGCACTTATTAAATTTGGAGAATAACTGATGGGCTCTAAGTGTTTGTAATACAATTCTGAGATAGTCTACATGATCATTTTCACTACAAGAGAAGAAAAGAATATCATCAGTAAAGACTATGAAAAACATGTCCAAGTACTGCCTGAACACTCTATTTATCATATTCATGAAATCTTTTGCATCATTTGTTAGTCCAAAAGACATAACTAGAAATTTGAATTGACTATACCGAGTTTTGAAAGCTATTTTTGGAATGTTAAATTCTCTGAATCTGAGCTGATGATAGCCAGATCTGAGGTATATCATAGAAAAATAGCCGGCACCCTATAGTTGGTCAACTAATTTATCAATCCTAGGGAGTGGGTATTTATTTTTGACTATGACTTTGTTTAGTACCGATATTAGATGCATATTCTGAGTGAAGCATCTTTCTTGTGCATCAAAAAAATTGGTCCACCCTATGGGGAAACATTGGGCCTGATGAATCCCTTATCTAAGAGTTTTTTCAATTGTTATTTCAACTTCTTAAGCTCAGCTAGAGCCATTCTATAGGGCAAAATAGAGATAGGCTGGGTATCTAGAGAGAGATCAATTCCAAAGTTAATCCATGATGAGAATGATATCAAAATAAATTATCTCTAACTCCACAAGGTCTATTGAAGTATTTTTTTGAGATACTGTGATCAGGCAATTTTTGTATACCTGCCTAGCTATAATAGAGACCACTACTAAAGAAGACACTGAGAAGGGTTCTTCTAGAGTTTTGGGAGTGACACCAAAATCAATAGCTATATAAGGGGTTACAAAAGAAAGTGAAGCTCTGGGATCTAACAAAGTATAATAATCAGGAGAGCTTTCCTAATCATGAATGGACTGGATTGCATATAATTTATTTTAGCACTGACCACTGGTTTCACTAGATGCGACATCCTACTTATTTGGGTAACCAAATGAAACTAGAGGACGATTGGACTGACCCTGTTGACCACTCTTTGGGCAATCTCTATCTCTGTGGCTTGACTTTCCATACCCAAAACACACATCACTAATGGATCTACACACACCCTGATGACTCCTACCACTTTTCTTGCAAAAAAGATTAGTACGACAATTATTAATACTCTTGGGACTTTGAGCTTGGCGTTCTATCCGATTGTTATTCCAAAACATTGGCACTGGCGTACTAGCTGAAGATGGAGTTAGGGCTAAAAACTTTAGATGAAATTGAGAATGGTTACCACTCTCTGACTTAGGCTGAGAAATATTAAAGCTACCTATTTTGGCCCTCTTATTCTCCCTCTCTTACTCCTTATGGTTTTGTTTCTCAATCCATTAAGATTGGAATATAAGCCTAGATACGTCTATTTACTTAATCAACATAGAAGTTCTATACTCCTTGACACCAATACTAGATATACCATATATGAACTTTCTTATTCTTGACCTATTATCCGCCACCATCGAAGGATCATACCTTACCAACTAAGTTAACTTGAACGAGTATTCCTTCACACTCATATTACCCTACTTTAAATTAATGAACTCCTACACGTTAGCTTCCCTTAACTTAATGAATAAACCTATCTAAAAAGGTCATAAAAAACTTCTCCCACTCTATAGGCCCTAGTTTAGCACCCATATCCTCCTTCCACTTCTTATACCACGTATGAGATACATCCTACAACTGATATGCATCCAACTTTAAAATTTCACTCAAATAAAACCCATAATATGAGTCACTTTCTGAACTTTATCAAGAAGCTCATGTGGTTTCCCCTTAGACTTGGATCCCAAAAAGAAAGGCGGGTTCATTCAGGTTAAGTCCCAAATCCTAGTTGCAGCTGTATTTGTCACTAGATTAGCTACGAAAATAAATCAATGATTGTTCAGAGCAGCTACTAAATGAGCTAAGATAGTGAATATAGCTCTAAACTTGGCATGAGAGACATTTTTATTCAGGGGATCTTCCTAAGCAGGCGGAGGTACAGGCTGGTTCCCATTTCTTCTTTTGTTATTCTTTCTTTAAGGAATTTTCTATAACAAAATAGAGGATGGATTATGAAAAGAGTTTAAATAGATCCTATGCTCACTCGTATGACATGAATATCAAAAAAGGGAAACTTTTCCTAAAAAGTATTATAGCCATTTGTCCATAAGTGTGTCACGCTTTACACCCATGCATATGACTCTAATCAATATGGGTTTTAGACTATGTAGGACATTGTAAAACCATATGCTCTGATACTAAGTTTTATCACGACCCTAGGCTACCCACTGACACAACTATAGTGCTTACGGTCACAAGTGACCACAAGCTAACCCATACACTGGTACCTGTTGTGAGCACTGAATATTACACTGACAATGAACATGTGCGAAAACAACTAAATAAAGTCATAAGGTTACAATACTAAATATACAATTTAAATCAGAAGTGTAAACGTCTGATGACATACTAAAAAGAATGATCAAACAACTAATAAACTAACTAACTATCTGAGTGACTAAAAATACCTAAAATCCTCTAAACTGATAGAAGAGTTGATGGGACAGGTCCCAACTAACTCCAAACTGAACTAACTAAAAAGTGATGCTGAAACACTAAAATAACATAACAGGTCCTCAACCTATAAGGACCCACCACAATTGTTATGGGGGTATCATCTAACCTACATGCACTAATTTGAGCTAATCGAGGTCTAGCCTGTAACTCCAGTCGGAAGGTTTTAGTACCATGACACGGGTACAAACACATAGATGTGTCAATCTACTAAACTAATGTCATGAAAGAGTAATGAGTCACCATCAACTATTAGGTTCTCTAATATGGTATGTGTTACATACAACTGGAAGGTAAACACTTTATCAACCCTTGACTGGCAGGTTTATATAGCTATCCTATGCGGGCTACATAGTTTAGGAACTAAGGGACTGCTACTACAGGTCACACCCTCTAATTATAGGTGAGACCCCATCCCTGGATTTTCTCGGTGCTAAATCCAACTGCTTACTAACTAATACTGATTACTAGGATGGACTAAGCTTAATTAAGCAAATAACTAATCATGATATTAACTGAATAAAAACACCCATGGTTTATCTAAAACTATTTTAAAGATACTGAAATTATATAAATAGCTAAGTATTGGGTATTCATAACCCTCCAAAACTAAATGAAAATAACAATAAGGACATATGAATCTTTAAAACCATAATAAAGGAACATTACCCAAAACTCAACATTTAGACATTTCATCAAACTCATGGACTGAATTTAAGCATAGAAATGGGTAAAACATATAATTAAAAACATAGTTACACTACTAAAACCATGAATTAGGGATTTAACATGAGGATTTCAATACTCAAATCATATAAGGGCTCATTCCATTGAAAAACACTTGTAACATAACTTGTAATCAAAATAAATAACAACTTAATGGAGACAATTCATCATAAACATGTAAAAACTCACAATTTGATATCAAAAGGGGATTATTGGACTCTGTGGTTGAAAAGGGTCTATTGATGAACATCACACATACCTTAAATTGTTAAGCTTGAAAGAGAAACACAATATTTAAGCTTCCTTGCAGGTTCTTGGATTTGGTACCTTGATTTTTTAAAGAGAAAAAAATGAAATTGATGAATTTAGGGGATGATTAGGGTTTTTTTTTAGAAGAAAATTGAGGTAAATGGGCTTATAATTCCTTAACCAATGTTTTAATTCATGTTTCTAATAAATTTGTTGATGGGAAAAAACTCAATTGCCTCTCAGAGAATTAAATTTGCAACTAAAATGCATATTTACAAGCATTGTCATGCAATAAAGGGATCATATCTATACCCACCTTGATATTCCACTATCATAGTGAGGTTCTGGAATTAAAAACCAAATGTGACCTAATCCTTGTCCAAAAAATTCCAAAACATCCTCAAGATATGCTCGTTACACCCTTTAACATGAATTAACTCAAATACCTATATTTCAGGGTCTGGAAGACCCATTTAAAAATTCTTGAAGTTAATAGGCTAAAAAAATTACTAAGTCTCCAATACTTACTGAAATTTTTAGGTTTTAAGCCTGTTTTACATACAACTAGGAATTGAACTAAAATAAGAAACATATGAGGTATTACACTCAGGCTCCCCAGGCTGGTGATACTCAAGCCCTGACACCTCTAAGTGATATCTTAAATGTGGACTTTCATCGTTCTATTCATCTGCTTGGTTTATGTCATTATTGTCTCGCAAATTTGACCATATGGGTTCTTTTACCCTTTCTTCTAAGGTCACTCTAGTAGTCCTATTAATGAGTTTAAATCTTCCAAACTTATCGATTCTAACATTGAGAAGTATCCTCAAGGTTTTGTCGATTAGATAAAGAAGATATTTTTGGTTATACATGTTAATGATTTTGAGGGCATAGAGTTTACTATGTACTAGTAGAAAGATATAGCACATTAGTGGTATGAGGAGTGGGAGAATTCAAGGGGTGATGATGATGAGACAGATGTGTGGGAAAAGTTTTTTAGTGTTTTTCTTGATCGCTTCTTACTTTAGGAGTTAAGGGAATCAAATATTGAGGAGTTTTTTGATTTGAGGTAACGTAGGATAAGTTGATGGAGTATGCTTTAAAATTACATCAGTCGCCTCGCTATTCTCTAAAGTTGGTATCTAGCATGAGGGCAAGGATGATAAAGTTTGCTTCAGACTTGTTTTAGAACTTCATTTTTAAGTACAAGGCTTCTATGCTAAATAATAATATAAATATCTCTAGTATTATGGTGTACATATATTAGGTTAAGGATGAGAAAAAAAGTAGGCAGAAATGGGACAGAGGCAAAGTAAAAATTTCAAGTATTCATAACAGGGTGGAAAATAATATAATAGTAGGAGAAATGGTAGATAGTGGACCATGATAAAGAATTGGGGGATTCGTATTCGTATTCTAGTGCTTATTATCCGATAGACCCTTTTCAACCACAGAGTCCAATAATCCCATTGGTGGTGACAGTACCTTGAGGTACCAAGGTAGATTATGTGTTCCTAATCCTGATGGGCTGCGTGAGTGAATTTTAACTAAGGCTTTTGAGTCGAGGTATAAAGTCCATCCGAGATCAATGAAAATGTATCATGACTTGAAGTAAATCTATTGGTGTAACAACATGAATAGAGATGTGGCTAATTTTAAGGATAAAGATTTGGTTTGTCAGTAAGTTAAGGTTGAACACTCGAGACTTGGTGGTATATCTAAAGCGATTGAGTTGCGTGTATAGAAGTGGGGGATGATCAACATGGATTATATTACAGGTCTTCTTCGGTCTCAGAATCACTATGATTTGATTTGGGTTATTGTGGATATGATGACTACGTCTGATCGGGACTAACTACTCTAGAGAGGATTATGCTAGGTTGTTTAATTAGGAGATTGTGAAGTTACATAAAGCACCATTTTTCATTATTACTGATATAGTTACGTAGTTTACATCAAAGATGTTTGGGAAATAAGGTGAACCTTAGCATTACTATTCCACCTGCAAACAGATGGACAAGTGAAAAGGACTATTTTGGACTTTAAAGGATATTCTAAGGGCTTGTGTAATTGATTTTGGAGGGAGTTGAGTAGATCACTTACCTCTCAATAAGTTTTCATATAACAATATTTATTATTCGAGTATTCATATTGCTCCATTCAAGGGTTTGTATGGTTGGAGGTGTAGATCTCTCTTTGGGTGGTTTGAGGTTTTCAAGGTTCAATTATTTGGTCCTGAATTCCCTCTTCAAGACATAGAGAAGGTTAAAGTGATTAGAGAAAGACTTAAAATTGTCCAACGTTGGAAAGAGTAATATACAAATGTGAGGGGAAGAGAATTGGAGTTTGAAGTAAGTAATTTTGTATTCTTGAAAGTCTCTTCTATAAAAGGATTGATGAGGTTTTGGAAAAAAAGTGAAGCTCAGTCCCTGTTATGTCGGGCCATATTAGTTCTTGAGGTGATTTTGGAATATGTCCTATTAGTTAGATTTTCCTGCAAGTTTAGGTTCCATTCATCCCGTATTTTATGTTTTGATTTTTAAAAAGTGTGTGGGTGACCCTTCCTTTATAGTGCGTATTGAGGGTATTTGATTTTTAAATTCCTTGTCTTACGAGGAAGTGTCAGTTGATATTTTTGATAGGAAAGTTCGGATATTGAGAAAAAGGATATAGCTTCAGTGAAAGTTTTTTGGAGAAATTTAAAGTTAGATAAGCTACTTGGGATGCTGTAGAACATATGAAGGCCAAGTATCCGTTCTTGTTCCTCATAAAAATGAGGGTGCTTAAGGTTTGAGTTATGTTTCCCTAAATTATTGTTTCAATTTATCATTTGATTCTTACGTATTCTTTCTATTAGTGTTCCTAAAATGTCCAACCTCACCATTCAGGGATGAATAATCTTGGAAGGGAGGGGGGAAGGGGTAATATAAGACCCTTAAAACTTTGATAATTAAATTTTTCCCTGCCCGTGCCTAAAATGTCATTTTTTGACTTAAATTGTGTTTAGGTATGTTAATAGGGTATCTCCAAAGAGTTTCAGAATTCTCAGAAAGAATGGGTTTATTTTGGAATTTCAAGGAAATAAGCTTAGCTATATCGTCGTATCATGGAGGATAACCTCCGCAATATTGGAGTGGAATGGAGGATAGTCTCTGCAATATTGGCGTGCCATGCCAAGGCCATTTTTTCATGCACTTTTGTTTTATTCACTTGGGGCGGGGGTATTTTGGGTCTTTTAACTCGTGTATGACCCTTAAGCATAAAGTAGACTTTTTTTCATCAGTTTTTCAAAGTTCTATTACTCTTATTAGTTCCCAGACTCAAAACCCAAGATAAAATTAAGGGTTTCATAGAGGATTCAACATCTGGGTTCAAAGCTCCAAATTAGTTTCAATTTTTTTGTATTTAAGTCATATATCTCCTCCCTAAATTGAATTTATATAAAAGCATGAATTTAAATTGTTATCCATGAGGTTTAATTGTTAGATTTTGAATGTGGGCTGAGGGGTTTAGAATGGTTATTGCATGAATTGAATTCCCATGGTTTTGAATAGATTCCTTATGCTATATTATAATGAATTTGAATATTTAAATACGTTAGTATAGGAACTAGAATAGGGAGCATGGGTTTCCTCAAACTTTATCATTTGATGGTTTGGAATTGGGATTAACTTCAACTCAAATTGTGAAGTTTAATTTGGGACATGGATATATTCATAAATTTCTTCACTTGTGAAACCTTGAATTGCATAAAGGGTTAACATGATGTAAATTGGGTTTAGAATGACCATAGTGGGCATACATTGATTTTGAATTGGAACTTTAGAGTTATATTGGCTGATAGGTTTAATCCACTGTTGGATAAAAGGGTTGGAGTCCCCTTGGCTGATGGGTTGGAGTCCTAATTAGCTAAATAGTTTGGTTTTGCATAACGACATTGGCTTGCAAGATTTATTTATTGGTATGACAATACCATTCATAAATGCCTAAATGGATGACTCCTTGCTTAATGGTTGGAAATATGTGTATGTTTTTAAATTGGGCTTAAAGAGGGTTGTGTATCTCATTATGAAAGGTGGAGGCGAGGGGTGGGGGAGGGACCAATAGTAGAAATGATGTTTGCCAGCATAGGGGTATATATGATCGTGTGTTTGAGTCACTTAAGATATATATTTTGGAGGACGACTAGATGCACTGATGGATTTAGATTTCTCTCATTTTTCTTCTGTTCTTACAACTAACATGCACTGGGGCCCTTCGGGCGAGAAGAGCCAAACCCATATAGCCCATGGGTGTTTTTATGGGGGTTAAAGATACACAGCCAGGTTAATGGTCTTAAATCTCATGATTAAGCCTTGTTCCCTATCTCAACATCTTATATAGATTTATATGAATGTGTGCATATGGTTTTGAATGATTTTGGACTAATTTGACCATGACATTATTTTACCCCTTATCCCTGAGTTACATGCTTGTGCTCACCCCACTAACTGTCCTAGGATGCTACATTGTTTCATAATGTAGGGTCCGTAGACACTTTTTTTCCCTTGCACAATCTTAGGTGGATTAGCACGCCAATCAAGTTGCTTTTAAGTGGTGAGCTTCTATTCTCCAAAAGGCCTATCATTTTATAGTTTGTTTCCTTTATGATTTAGACTAACTTTTGGGTTCCTTTTTAGCTATAGTCGGGGGAATTTCCTGACCTAGAGGATGTTCAATTTTGCTAGAGGCTTTTTGTGGACAAATGTGGATTGGAAAGTGTTAAATTCTTAGAACCCTTATCTTGGTTCATTTATCTATCATTCATTACTATTTAATTGGTTTCTGCATTGTTATTATCATTATTTTGTGCTCATGAGGTTAGGTGATGGGGAGATCTCTAGTCCACGGAGGACTTGAGATACCCATCATGGCCTGACCCTAGTTTGGTTCATGATAGCCTCAATGTTTAGAAATTTCCCCAAACCCTTTCCGAAATTTCAAAACATTCCGAAATTACCCTTTTAATATCCCTAAACACAATTCAATTGAAAATTTTATACTTCGGACATGGGAAGGTATGAAATAAAATAATGGAAATTTAAGGGTCGTCCATTATCCCCTTTAGGATCATTCGTCCCCAAATGAAGATTTAGGACACATTTAGCACGAGAATAGTAATAATACACAAGAATCAAATGACAAACTCAGAAAATGACAAGAGGAACATGAACTCATAGCTTAAGCACTTTTGTCCTACCTAGGGAACAAGAATGGATACTTAGCCTTCATATCTTCCTCAGATTCCCATGTAGCCTCTTCAAACTTTTGGTTTTTCCAAAGTACCATCACCGAATATACATCCTTGGTCCTCAATCTATGAATATGCCTATCTAGTATCTAACGGGAATTCCCCATATGACAAGGAATTCGTAATACCAACATCCTCAACATGCACTATCAGGAAAGAATCACCCACACACTTTTTAAGCATGAACACATGAAACACTGGATGAATATAGCCCAATTTCGGAGGCAAGTCCAACTTATAATAAACTTTCCAAATTCTACTCAAGATGTGATATAGACCAACATAATGGGGACTGAGCGCCCACTTCTTTCCAAATCTTATGACTCCTTTCATAGGTGACACTTTCAAGAATACCTAATCATTTACTTTGAACTCCAGCTTCTTTTCCTCACATTTGCATGACTTTTAGAGACTCTTAGTAGTCTTAAGTCTTTTCTAATAACCTTCACCTTATCCATGTTTTGGTGAACCAATTTAGGACCAAACAACCTAGCCTTACCAACCTTAAACCATCCAATAGGAGACCTACACCTCCGACCATAAAGATTCTCAAAAATAATCATTTGAATGGTCGAATGAAAACTATAATTATACAAAAAATCAATAAGAGGAAAATCATCAATCCGACTTCCCTTAAAATAAATCAAGCAAGACCTTAACATATTCTCTAAAGTTTGAATAGTATGTTTCGCTTGCATATCCATTTGAGGGTGGAAAGCTGCGCTAAGGTTCACCTGTGTACCCTAACCTTTCTGAAATGAATGCCAAAAGTGAGATGAAAATTGTGTACCTCGGTCTGAAATAATGGATACTAGCAAACCATGAAGCTGCACAATCTCCTGAATGAACAACCAGCCATAATCTTCTCCTGAGTAGTTACTCCTCATAGGCAAGAAGTGAGCGGACTTAGTCATTTTATCCATAATGAATCCAACTGAAATATATTGATTGTGATACCGCGGAAGACCTGTAATAAAATCCTTATTGATAATATTTCACTTCTACATAGGTAATTGTATCTTTTGAGACATGCCACCAGGCCTCAAGTGCTCAACCCTAATTTGTTGATAAACCATACACTTATAAACAAAATTTGCTATATCTCTTTTCATATAGTTCACCAATAGATCTCCTTTAGTTATGGTACATCTTAGTACAACCTGAATGAACTGTATATCTGGACTTATGAGCCTCAGTCGAGATCTTTTCCTGTAGAACATCGACATCAGGAATGCATAATCTACCTTGGTACCTCAGAATACCATCTCCTCTAAATATCGAAAGCCATAACCTTTTGTTAATCTATATCATCCTTAATATGCATAAGAGATTCAAAGCCTACTTCTCCTTCGCATCAGCACCAAGAGATGATTTGACCACTTTCTGAGCAATGACTCCTCCATCCTTAAAGTAAAAAAGATGACTTCCAAGTTAGCCAATCTTTGGATGTCTTTCCCTAATCCTTTCTTCTGCTCATCAACATAGGACAAGCTTCTAAAAGAAAACCTACTAAGTGTATCAACAACAACATTAGGTTTACCTGGGTGGAAGTGTAGGCTTATGTCATAATCCTTAAGGAATTGAAGACACCTTCTCTGCCCGAGGTCCACAGTCACCCCATACAGATAATGACACCAAATCTTCAGAGCAAAGTCCATAACCGCTAACTCTAGATAATGAGTAGAATTGATCCTTTCATGAACCTTAAGCTACCTAGAAGCATAGGACACAACATTACCATGTTGCATCAACACACAACCCAATCCCATATGGTATACATTATAAAACACAACAAAACCATAAGTACCCTCAGGTAGGGTCAAAACTGGCACAGAAGTCAGCTTATCCTTCAACCCCTCATAGCTACCCTAACAAAAATAGGACCACAAAAACATAACCTCTTTTTGAGTCAGTTATGTCAATAGAAAACCAAGAAAGAAACTCTCCATAAACCTCCTATAATACTCGGTCAAGCACACGAATCTTCTAATGCCGGTTGGAGTCATGGGTCTAGGCAATCTCTTTACTGCCTCAACCATTTGTGGATCCACCAAAATCCCTTCACTAGAAATAACATAACCAAGAAAAGTCACAAAATTCAACCAATAGTCATACACAAAAAACTTAGCATTCAACTTCTGATCCTTAAGGGTCTACAACACAATGCGGAGGTGATTGGCATGGTTCTCCTAACTCTTAGAATACACCATGATATCATCATTGAACACTATCATAAATAGATTAAAAAACTATCTTAAAACCTGAATCATAAGATCTACGAACGCAGCCAAAGCATTAGTCAACCCAAATGATAAGCTAGAAACTCATAATGACCATACTACGTTCAGAAACCTGTTTTGGGAATATCAACCTCCCTAATCTTCCATTGATGATAACCCAAATAAAGATCGATCTTAGAGAAGCATCTAGCACCTTAAAGATGAATAAAAAGATCATTAATCCAATGTAGAGGGTACTTATTATTGACTTCCACCTTATTCAACTGACAGTAATCTATACACACCATCTTTCTTATGAATGAAAAGTATTGGTGCATCCCACGGAGAAAAACTAGGATGAATAAACCCTTTATCAAGAAGATCTTTTAGCTGCTTCTTTAGCTCTTTTAATTCAACATGAGCTATTCTATAAAGAGGATTTGAAATATGACGGGTATTCTGTAGAATATCAATCCGAAAGTCGATTTCCCAATTGGGATGAATACCAGGAAGATCATTGAGAAACACTTTAGGAAACTAATTAACCACAGGGATAAATTGCAATGAAGGACTTTCAGGATCAGAATACTAGACCCAAGATATACAAACTCCCATTAGGAATCAATTTTCGGGCTCTAAGATAGGAAATAAACATCCATCTTGGTACTAAGGAACTTTCCTCTCACTCATTACCAATTCATTAGGGCATTGAAAACAGACCTTTTGGGGCCTACAATACATAGATGCATAGAACGAATGAAGCCAATCCATCCCTAAGATCATATTAAAATTTACCATATCCAACTCTATCAAATCCACCAATGTCTCCCTATGACTGATAGATACCACACAACTCCTATAGATTTTTCTAGCCATAATAGAATAACCCACTGAGGTACACACAGAAAAGGGTCCAAAAATACTATTAGGATGAAAACCAAAATGCATATCCATATAAGGGGTCTCATAAGAAAGGGTAGATCCTTGTTCAAGTAAATTATATACATCATAAGAAAAAAGTTGCAACACACCAGTAACAACATCAGGAGATGCGTCAAATTAATGACGGGTGGCAAGAGCGTAGAGACAATTTCGGCCGGTGTTGGTAGAAAAAGTAGAGCAATTTGGTGCAAGAGTTGACGGGTGGCAGATCAATACCAGTTGCATTCAAATGCATATGCAAGTGTACCTAATTATGCAAGTAATATAAGATAGTGTCCAGATATCATATCCATTGGGACTTATGAATTAACTATTTACTAATTTAGACTATTACTATTTATTTATTCAAGTAGTAGATTCCAAGATATGTTTTAAATTAACTAAAATAAAAATAATTTAAAAAAATAACTAATGAACAATTGACTAAGATGTAAAGTAGATTTTATGCAATCAATCAATGAATAGATCTAAGATTATAGATTCACAAACAATCTTGTCAAACATCAATTTTATCAACTTGTTTCATTTCTATTTACTGGTTTATGGGGTTAATTATAAGATCATGGTCTTTCGTGTCTCTCTAAGTCTTTTTTGGTTGACCTTACAACAACAACATTGTGAGAGGATATGATAGCCCAGTACAAATGCATTTATGTATCTTTCCATCGTATAACCAAGTACGGTAATCTAGTTATATTCCTATCTTAGTCACAAATCAATTTCTTATTTTACTAAAGAAGAGATCTTACTCGCTATATTCTTCGTTCTATCTCATTGATACTTCTTCAGAGTTTACAGTAATAAAATAAATATAGTTTAATGGTAGCCAAACATTAAAATAGTAAGCACAAGAATATAAGAACAACTATAATGATAATTAAATATATGAAATCAAACGTCAATTATAATGTGGCAACAAAAATTCTATTCGCTCAAGAAAAAACATTGGATGAAGGACAATCCCACAGTAAGTGACCAAGCTTACAACAATTATAACACTAATTCTTCTCATCCTCACAATAGCCATGATACATCAAACCATAAAAATAACACAGAGGATAACGTGCGAATGACTAAACTCTACTAGCCTAAGATTAGGCACCTGATGACTTAGAGCCACTGATATCTTGAGAACAACGATCGTCCGAAGGCTTAGAACAAAGAGTACTAATAGACGAATAAGAATTCCCTAGTTCTTCTTTTTTGTCCATAACATGCTATCTCTCCTACTATTCTGCTGACCCTCACCCTGCTCTGAACACTTGAACTTCTTATTCTGCCTCCCTCTAATTTTTGCCGATTTCTTCTTTCCATTCTTAAACTGGTGCATATAAACCACATCTGGAGATATCTATATCATTTTTCAATATTATAGCCTTACACTCTAATACCAAGTACCAGGACAACCTAGAAGAAAACTTTCTCAAGTTGATCTCTGTCTAGACACCAACTTAGAAGCATATCGAGCCAACTACTTACATTTTAGTGCATACTATGTCACACTCATCATACCCTGTATCAGCTTAACAAAATCCTCAACAGTAGCTTGCCTCAACTCAAGAAGAAAGAAGTAAAAAAAAAGGCACCCAAAAACTCTTCCCATAATCGTGGCTCCACATCGTTACCCCTCAACTACTCCTACTCCTCATACAATTGATAAGCTATATCTTTTAGTTGATATGCAACAAAGTTTACAACTTTAGAGTGAGTAGCATATATCACCCTAAAAATTTTCTCCCTCATAAAACAACCCTTGAGGATCCTCCTCAACCTTAGAGCTGGTAAAGATTGGGGGATTCCACCTCATGAACTATCCAACTCGAGTGATGTCAAATGAAGGAGCCATATAAACAGCACGATCCAACCAATGAAACTAAGATATCACCAACTGAGTGAACAAATGAATAAATTAGAAGAACTTTGCATTAGAGATATCCC
The DNA here is from genome assembly GCF_002878395.1 of Capsicum annuum. Lineage (NCBI taxonomy): Eukaryota > Viridiplantae > Streptophyta > Magnoliopsida > Solanales > Solanaceae > Capsicum > Capsicum annuum. The sequence goes on along the minus strand of NC_061119.1, from coordinate 67,551,274 downwards.
CATGAGTTAGTTATTCATAAGCATCACAACCCCAAGATACTCGAGGAAGAGTGGTAGGGACATGTAGAACTCCATGTGGAGTAACACAATCAGAAAAAGGAACCCTAGACCTGGTCTGCACTCTATACAAATGAAGAGTCCCCTCCACATTATCCTTAGGTAGGATAGAGTATCCAACAGAGTTTCTACGAATATCATATTTTTTAGGGAGACATTATTTGAAATACTAGAAAGCCGGGAGTTAGAGAAGTTTCATAACACTAGATCCCAAAAATAGAACACAAGAAAGGAAAACATTTCTAACTTCCTTGTAGTCTCCTCCTTATATGTGTGGCATACTACAAACCTATAAAAAGGAGTCTACTTGGCATAGCTTTATTGACACCCAACGACTCTGAATCGTGCTCTGATACCAAGCATGTCATGACCCAAACTAGGTGTTGGCCATGATGAGTATCTCATTTCCATCATGGACCGAAGACCACCCCCATCGCCTAACCTTATGATCATAAAATAATAATGATAACAATGAGAAAGCCAATAAATAGTAATAAGAAGATGGGTAAACGACTTGAAAAAATTATGAGTCAAAATAGTAACAAACCAACTCACATCTATCCACAATATCCTCTAAAATTAGAATACAAAATAGGTAAGGATATGCCCCCGACCATGACCAAAAGAATCCATAAGTACTGAGTCAAAATAAAGGACTATAGAAATGATAAGGCCTTTTAAAGAATGGAGGCTCACCAGTTCACATTTATTTGATGAATATGATAATTCATATAACACTGCACAGGGGTAAAATAAGTGTCTTAGGACCCTACATTATGAAAAAAAGTTGCATCTTAGGATTGTTAGCATGGTGAGCACTATCATGTAACTCATCGAAGATAATAACACAATGCCATGTCTAAAAATCTGTAAAAACCATAATGTGTGGATTTACATATATATATCTATATATATATATCCCATGGGTATTTTTAGTATAATTAGAGCTATATAGTAGGTTAATGAATTAAAAATGCCCATGGGCTATATGGGTTTTGTTTTCCCCACTATAAGGGCCAATTACATGTTAACTGCACGAATCGGAGAAAATCAAGGAAGGGCCAAAGACACTGAGACTCCAACCATTGAAAAATATATAAAATGTGTGAACTATGCACATGTTCATTAACACCCCCATAATGGCAAACGTGGTTTCTAGTATCGGTCCCCACCGAGATATCCACCTTTCAAGATGAGCTACACAATCCCCTTTATGCCTAAATTATAACCATTTAGCACATAGTTCTAACAATTAACTTAGGAGTCATTCATTAATAAATTGACCCCTTGGCATCGTAATACTAATAGGCTAGCATGCTAAATCACACATGCCAAATAAATTCATACAACCACATTGACACCCTAAGTTCCAAAATATCCAATCTATAGCCACCAAGGCCATCCAAATCCATTTAAATAACCTTTTATCCATTAATGCAACACATTACATTTCAAAAACATGTTAACCCATGCAATATTTTAATAATTCAAATCAAAGTCATAAGGTAGGTTGAGGTTCATACAATTCCAATCTAAAATTCATCCAATGTGGGAAAAACAATGTTCCCCATTGCAACCATTCAATTAAAGTACTAATTCAGTCCTAAAAAAAACAATTTAATGCTTGAATAATCAATTCAAATCACCGGACAAGTAATTAAATCAATAACTACCAAAACACCTCAACGCAATTTCAAACTCACAATTTATATCACATACAAATCCATAAATTAAATGTCATAATATAAAATTTAAGTTTGGGAAAGAGATATATCCCTTAAACACAAAGAATTTGAAGTCAATTTAATGTTTTGAGCCTGGGTGATGGATTCTCTATGACACCCTTTGTTTTTTCGGTTTTGAGTTTGAGAGTAAAAGAGAGTAATTTAATCTTTGAAAGAACAAAGAAAATAAGCTAATTCTATATTTATGGGTAGTACAAGGGTGAAAAGACCTAAAATTCCCTCACCCTATGTGAGAAAATTAAAAACTACAATTTAAAAACATCAGCGTGGCATGGCCTTATCACGGAGATCATCTTCTATGCCACGCTATTATCAAGGAGGTTATCATCCGTGATACAGTTTTATCATGGAGGTTAACCTCAATGGTATGTTGATAATGCAGTGGCTTACTACCTTGATGTTCCAAAATTGCCTCGATCCCTTTTCAAAATCTCAAAACCTTCTCAGATTACTCTTTTAATATCCCTAAATACAATTCAAGTGAAAATCTATACTTTAGACATGAGAAGGTCAAACATAAAATGATGTAAATTGTAAGGGTATTACAGATACACACCCAATACACAAAGCTCCTACCAAAATACTCTTAAGTCTTCTAAAGTTTCCTAGGAAAGTCTATAATCCCTCTCAAATCTTCTAATAAAAAATAACTCTTTGACTTTTAGGATGTTTCAACCCAAGCGGATGGATAGAGAAAAAGATTTGGTAATGAGAAGTATAACAATAATTATACAGTAAATTGATGAGTTACATAGAAGGGGTCCAAAAATTGGCCGGTCTAAGAAAGCAACTTTGGCATGACATAAGAAAGTGAAAAGGCGGACTGATGAAGCTAATGCAAAAATTGTTGAGATAGATTAGATACTATGGAATAGAATATTGAAGAGGGAATTAACTGAAGAAATCAAGTGTATGGTCTAGGAATTTGATGCATAGCAAAATAAGGCATTGAGCATCCTCAAAAGACCCATAAAAGATGTAAAAAAGTGGACAACAGACACATATTAAGAGTTTTGGTCCTCAGAATACACCAAAGGAAATGAACATGTCACACTCAAAGAAAGTTCTAGAAACTACATAAGAGAATCAAAATTCATGAGAGTCTCACTATTTTACAAACTGTTGCAGGCCATGGGAACCTTATGCCTAACTAAGACTCAGGGACCATAATGTGACCCTAGAGATAAGCATAATAGATGTGCCCTTCAATTTCTTTAGAAAAGATATACCATAGATGAATTTCATATTTTGAAGGAAAAAATTTATGAATTCATCAACTATGGGATGATTTCACACTTATATGGATCACATAACATGATGGCATGGGACAAGTTTGAATCAGACACACCCTTCACAAGTAGTTTCACAATTAAACATATGAACTTCATATCTTTAAAGGATAACTATGAGAACATCAATTTCAAGTCTACCCAAGTAGGAATACTTTGTCCTGAGGGAGTAAGAGAAAACATAGACTCTACAAAGTGAAGGACAAATAATGATACATGTCACTACCACAACGGAGCCAGAGGACTAAAGATTAAAAAGATTCACATTTTCTGTATTAATTTGGAGCACCTCATAAAGTTTTGAATATCTACTTGGAGTTTGAGCTAGACCATCTTTTAAATAGAAATAATCCAGGGGAAATGGGATCACCTTCCACTACCTAGAATATAGCTTTAAATATAGTAAGTTTTTTCCATCTTTTATTTCATGTATTTATTCTTTCCCTAATAAAATGGATGATAGTGAATGAAATGAAATAATTTAGATTTATCTGTGATAACTCAAAGCATATTGTTTATAAATTTTTGTTTGTGAGATATATAGGTCGTCTTTCAGCCCGACTCTATCTTTATAGAATTTATCCCCCCCAAACCTTATAGAAGAGAGATATAAATACAGAAAGAACCAAGATAGAACCTTCCTGACAAAGTCTACCTACTAAAATCAATTTAGAAATTCCTATTTGTTGAAACGATTAATTCGTCAATACTCCCCAAAATCAATATGCATATGCTAAGAAACAAATTTGTTAGTATTCTTTTTGTTCAATTGTCTTGTAGTATTTATTACTAGTTTGATCTAAAACATTTTCCTTTTGAGTTATTCTTACTTTATTAGGTCTATAAATCAAAAAAATTATCTATGTTAACAAAGATAGTTGAACACCTATACATTTCCTGGTCAAATGCTCCCGAGGTTCCCTCCTTGGATCATCCCTCAACAAATAAAGAAAATCTTATTGTAATGTCGATAAAAGTATGTTGGCCATTAGAGGCAATGTAATAGCAAAACAAGGTGAGATCATAGTTTAACTTTCAATAAAATTAGAGATGCTATTAAAGAAGTGAAGCATACCAGGGATTTGTCTTATCTGGCCACCAGGACAAACACTCCCATAGCAGAAAGACATGGGCCCCTACTCTAATTCTTACTCTCAATCCTCCCTATCTTGAGAATCATCCAAATAACACACCATCTGCCCCTCCTTACCAAATTACTATTGATCCCATCAATATCAACCCAACAACTTATCTAACCCATACACCACCCACACAATATACTAGATGATGCAACAACCTGAGAACTCCCATCTACAGAGTAAACAAAAAACTAATTAAACTCCAACAAATATTTATAGTTCCCAAAATTTCCTAATTACCTACAATCTATATTCCACCCATCCCCAAAATCACACCTTATTATATCAAAATCTCCCTCTATCGTCTAGAGTCCTTCTCATCTCCAACCTACACCTCCAACTACCTTTTATGGTGAAATACCCTTGAGCTCTTTAAAATGTTTTTCTAATCCTGGGGTGGTTGAATATGAAGAGAAATAAAAGGAATAAAAGATTGCACATGACAAAAAGTTATTGGAAATGACTAAAGAGAGTACTAAGATCAAAGAGCCCCATTGGACAATTGATAATGATGAACTTAGTTGTGGTGATTAAAGTTTCCATTCCAGTGTAGACTTACCAAAAGTCTATAAGATCCCCAAATTTAAAAGTTTTAGTAACACATATAATCCCATGGTCCACCTAAGCGGATATTATGACTAAATGGTTGGGATAGGAAGGAATGAGGAATTGTTGATGTGCTTATTCAGCTGAAGTTAGAGCAATAAAGCCTCAGAGTGGTTCACATCCTAGGAATTGAAAGAATGGTCCGAATAGAGAGCCGTAGCCAAAGATTTTCTTAACAAGTTTATGTACAATATGGAAATAGTCCCTGATAGATATTCATTCAATGAGATTAAGCTACAGAATGCTTAACATTTTTAAGACTAAGCCTATCACTATAAAAGAAACCTTCTAAGGTTCTGCCTTTCATGACTGAGCTCGAGAAAGTAGTAGAGTTCTCCAAAACTTAAAAGGGAGTTCTATATATGAATGGCATCATCAGTTCATGCAACATTCACAAACTTGGTAAAGATTGGTGAATAATTCAATAAGGGCATTTAAATAGGAAATATTATCAAGACTTTGATGATAGCTGGATCATTCTGATTTAAAAAGAAGAAAAAGACTATGTGACTACAATATCTTTAAATCTAGATATCAAATCAAAAGTATATTCAAGGCATAGAAGAACCCTTTCCGAACTTTAAATATGTTAAGAAGAACGTATACCTTACTCAGTAATTTACGTAGTCAAAAATAGGAATGGATACTTAGAATTCACGTCCTCTTCAGCTTTTAATGTAGCCTCTTCAACTTTGTGGTTCCTCTATAGAAACTTTACCGAGATCATGTCCTTGATCCAGAAATGATGAACCTGCCAATCCTAGATCTCTATTGGGATCTCCTTATATGATAGGGAATCTGAAACACCTTTATCCTTGATAGGCACGATTTGTGAAGGATCACCCATACACTTTCTCAACATTGAAACATAAAATACCGGTGAATGGAGTTAAAACTAGAAGGCAACTCCATTTCATATGCAATATTTCCAATCCACCACAAAACTAAGTATGAACCAATATACTGTGGAATAAGCTTCCCCTTCTTCCTAAATTACAATACTCCCTTCATAGGAGACACCTTTAATAATACCCTATCTCTAACCTAAAACTCTAACTTCCTTCGCCTCACATTCATATAGGACTTTTGGTGACTTTGGTCACCCTTAAGTCTATCATAAATAACCTTTACCTTCTCCATGGCTTGGTGAACTAAATCCGGACCAAACAACTCTGCCTCACCAACCTAGAACTGCCTAATAAGAGATATACATCTCCTCTAATACAAGGCCTCAAATGAAGCCATTCCAATGCTAGAGTGGTAGCTATTATTGTATGCAAACTCTATAAGAAGTAAATGCTCCATCTAACTACCGCAATAGTCAATAACGCAAGCTTGAAGCATATCTTCCATTGTATTAATATTCCATTCTCCTTGACCGTCTGACTGTGGGTTAAAAGTTGTACTAAGACTCACCTTGGTCCCCAAACCTTTTTGAAACAATAGCCAAAAGTAAGATGAGAACTGCATACCACGATCAGAGATGATAGAAATAGGTATCCCATGCAACTTCACAATCTCTTGGAGGTACAACATTGCATAATCCTTAGTCGAGAAATTAGTCCTTACTAGGAAAAAGTGAGCCAACTTTGTTATCCTATCAATGATGACCCAAACTAAATTAAATTCATTCTGAGATCGAGGAAGATTGATAATGAAATCCATGTTGACTACTTCCCACTTCCACTCTGGTACCTTAATTTCTTGATACAATCCTCTGAGCCTCATGTGCTCAAATTTCACTTGTTGGCACACCATGCACTTAGCCATAAAATTTTCCACATCTCTTTTTATATTTTTTTCACCAATATATCTCTTCAAGGTCATGATACATTTTCATCGAACTAGGATGAATAATATAACACGACTCATGCACCTTAGCAAAGACCCTCTCTTATAAACCATCTATATCGAGAACACATAACCTTCCTTAGTACCGCAAGGTACCATTACCACTAATCTTAAAGGGTATCACTTTTTGCCCGCCAATAACACCCTTGATCCTCATCAAGACAGGATCAAACACTTTTATCTTGATTTCAGCACCAAGAGACAACTATGCCACCTCCTGGACAAACACGCCACCATCCTCGGAGTCTAATTGGTGATTTCTATGGTTAGCCAAATGGTAAATATCCTTCACCAACTCCATCATCTTCTTATTCACATGATCTAGACTCCTCATACACAACCTTCTAAGAGTATCAACAACTACATTAGCTTTACTTAGATGGTAGTGAAGACTCATGTTGATACTTTGAACATCAATTGGAGTCGTAGGTCTATGCCACTTCTTAACCACTACAAATTTCTGTGTATGCACCATGATTCCTTTACTCAAAATGACATGACCTAGAAAAGTGACAGCATTTAACCAAAATTGACATTTAAAAAATTTGGCATACAATTGTTGCTCCTTCAGGGTCTGCAATAAAATATGGAGGTGATCAGTATGATCCATCTCGCTCTTAGAGTACACAAGAACATCATCTATGAACATAATGACAAATAGATCTAGAAACTAATGAAAGACCCTATTTGTCAAATCCATAAATGTCATTAGCGCATTGGTCAACCCAAAACACATAATGAAGAACTCGCAATTCCTATATTGGGTACAGAAGGCAATCTTAGGGATATCTGCCTTCCTAATCTTTAACTGATGATACCAGGAACAAAGATTAATCTTGGAGAAAAATTTAGCACCCTTTAGCTGATAAAATAAATCATCTATCCTTTGAAGAGGATACTTATTCTTTACCATTACCTTATTTAACTGCCAATAATCAATGCACAACCGAAGGGAACGAGCCTTTTTGTGCATGAATATCACCGGTGCACCCTACGAGGATATACTATCATAGATAAAGCCCTTGTCTAAAAGTCTTTGAGTAGCTCCTTAATCTCTTTCAACTCAGTTGGAGCCATTATTTATGGAGGAATAAAAATCAAATGAGTTTCCAGAATTAGATTAATCAAAAACCCAATCTCCCTACCAGGAGGAGCTCCAGGAAGGTCATTAGATAAGACCTCAGGAAATTTATTCACTACTAAAATGGAATGCAAAGAAGGACCCTACAAGTTATGACCTTTAACCTAGACTAAATAATCGAGAAACACCTTGGAGATTAATCTCCAAGCTTGAAAATATGATATAAACCTTCCCATAAGAGATAGGAACTACTCTACCTCTCAATGACCGACTCATTAGGAAATTTAAAAATGACCTTACTGCTCTGACATTCTAGAGACATATATAATAAGTCTAACCAATCCATTCTGATATGCCATCAAATAAACCATGAAAAATTCAAATAGATCCACCAAAGTCTCCCGAGCACCCACAGATACCAGATAACCCCTATAGACTTTGCTAGCTACCACAAAATCACCAACTATTGTAGAAATAGAAAAAGGGTCCAAAATATACTCAGGACCCAAACAAAAATGCAAAGCCACAAATGGGGTCACATAAGAGAGAGTGGACACCAGATTAAGGAAACAATAAACATTATGGGAAAAGAGTTAAAACATACCAATCATGACATCGGGCTATGCCTCAGACTGCTGGTGCATAGTCAAAGCATAAAGGCAGTTTTGATCTATTTCAGAACCAGATAGTGCACCCTTTTATGTTGGAGTTGAAGAAGAAGCCACAAAGACCTTGTTATCCCTTAAAGATACCTTGGGCAATGCATATTTCTTAATTATTTTCCCTGGCTGACCACAGCTAACGAGTTTATCCTGTCCTTTATCATAGTAATCTTGATGCAATCTACCATAATACCTTCAGGGAGGCTATGATGGAGTATTTTGGTCCCCAATAGCCTGAGATTGAGCACATTGTGCCCTGAAGTTATTGGCCCCTTAGAAATGTCTGTTACTTGACAACTTTGGGTAGATATCACTAACCGTCAAGTAGGACCCAGAATTGCCCCACTTCTTCTTAGGCCACTTACTACCATACCTGTCACTCTATCGTTGGCTAACACCCTACTAAAAATATTTAAACTTTTTGCTCTACCTCTTTCTTATATCATTCTTTTCTTTTTCTCTTCCTCTACCTACGATATATACATAGCCAATCAGGAAATTTCCATGTCTTTGATCAATAATATAGCCGTACTTTCCAAAATTATGTCTCGAGACAACCTAGAACAAATTTCCTCATTCTAGCCCTAATGCTAGAAACCACCTCTGAAGCATACCCAGATAACTGGTAAAACTTCAAGGCATACTCCTTCACTGGTATCTTACATTGCTTCTGATTAACAAACTCTTTTGCCTTTGCCTTCCTTAACTGCTGAGAAAAGTAGTGGCCTAGGAAAGCATTAGAAAAATCCTCCCATAGGGCTAACTTAGAATCATCACCCCTTGAATGATCCCATTCCTCGTACCACTAGTACACCACAGCTTTCAGCTTGTAGGCAGAAGAATTTAGGTCCTTAGACTATACATCTTTAAAATAGAACACAAGAAAGAGAATTATTCCTAAATGCCTTGTAGCCTCACCCTTATAAGTGAGGTGAGATACATAACCTTAAAATAGATTCTACTCGACACGGGTTTGTAGACTCCTAATTGAACATGAACCTGGGGATTTGATACCGATAAAGGATGACCTGAACTAAGGCTTAGTTATGTCGGGTATCTAAAGTTTTATCGGGATCGTAGACCGCCCCCAATACCAACCGTAATCACCATGTACCCTATATCAAATAAATTCATAATAGATAACAAGATAAAGCAACAATAATTGAAAAACATTCAATCAAATCCATAACCATGCCTAAAAAGATACCCAACCAAATATACATCTACTATCAACCCTAATTCCTATACCAGTACAAAGCCTAACACCAATACAGACACTGCCCATTCCTATAGTAGTTCGACAAAGCCTCCAACTAGAATTAATAACATTCGGCTGGTACATACCTCCAACATAGCCAAAATCAAACTAAAAAAACACCAATAATAAAAGAAGTCCATAGTATGAAATAGAGTCTTATGAAGCATGGAAGCTTACCACTTCAGTCTAACATAATACTATCCCCGAATCTAAGTCACTAAGTAGGAAGAGTAGTATGGCCAGTTCCTGCATCATAGGGGGATACAACTATTAAAGATGGTTAGTAGAATGAATGCCAACATGTACTCAGGAATAAGGATAAAATAATGCCATTATTTAAAAAAAAAGTAAATAACCTTATACAATCACATGCATACATATATATACTATGATGTGAAAGAGAATCAAGTTCAGCGTGTATATTAAACAATTAACTTAGGTTGTGTAGCTCTGTCATCCTACATCTACCCATGGGATATATGGGTTCAGCTTCTCCTGCTGAAAGGGCCCCAAAGAATGTTAGCCACACAAAATGGAGAAAAACCTGAGATGACTAGTATATCTCCCAAAATATTAGTATGATATCATGCACACGGTCAGTAAGACCAAACTTCCCATCGACAAATATGAGTTTCAATTTTTGGTCCCCCCAGGACCTCCACCTTCCATGACTTTGCTAACTCATCCCTATTTGAGCCCATATTAAAATGATTCACACCTAGCAAACTATTACCAAGGAGTCTTTTTAGTTAGGCTTTAACCATTGGTATAGTCATACAAAAATTAGAGCTCGCAAGTCTATCCATTTATGTCATACTAAAGCCATTAAACCAAGTTAACTCCAAAGTTTCCAATTAAACCAATACATTGGCCGCCAAGGCCTTTTCAATACATTTAAAACCAAATAAACCAATTCAAGTTCCATTACAATATTATGCAATGCAAAGTTTTCAAGAATAGTCAAACTATGTGACAAAACCATTCTCATTGGCATTTTAACAAACATGTTGAGGTTATATAGTTTCCAAAACAAAGACCAAGTATCAATTGACCATTCCCATGCGACCACATAGTTAAACCATAATTATAACATGAAAACCACAAGTAAAACATGGGAAAACATTATCTAACCATAAACAACCAAAATAATACAACAATAATACCCTTAAAACCATTCTTTAAAACATACCTTCATTTAACTAATAATGAGGGGGAGTAACATGCCTTAGACACCAAGGAAGATGGAGAGAAACCACCCTTTAGATCCTTAATTGATTGCTTTGAAGAAACCCTAGAACTTTCTTTAACCAAGAGCTTGAGAGAGATTTAAGAGTGTTTCATTGGGAATAATAGGTTAATGAGGTCCCCAAAATTATTAATGTCGTGGATTCAAAATGATTTATTAGGGGGAAATATCCAAAATACCCCCAACTAAAACTATAAAAATCCCATAGGTGGGTCCAAGTTAATCCTCTAACTTGTTACCATAACATATGCCTAGTACCATCAAGTTGTAAACAAAAGGTAGGGAATCCATACACTGTCCACCATATGAATCCATTGCCCCAACCGTGACCAGACTATACGACTCCTATGGTCCAGTCGTACCCAAGACATAATTCAAAGGGACTGACACAATATAATTAAGCATCGCACCAGGAAAAAAATTTAACAGTCCACACACAAGTGTACGTGGTCTACCAAGTAGTAAAGTAGCCTTCAAGAAGCCAAGTATCAGTTCCACAGGGACTTGTGTTAACCATCCAATTCTAGTTTATCAATTGAGTGAAAGTAACAAAAAATATTTATAAAGTTTAAAAAATGAAAGTAAACTATACTAATGCAAAAAAGTAATGACTTCAGACAATCAATGGATATAAATCCAGGCTTAAAGCATACGAACAATCCTACTGCATTATTTAGCTTCATTCGGTAAATTGCTTATCTTGGTTGTTGATTGTTAGGGTTAATTGCAAGATCATAGTGTCCTGGTACCTAATATTTTACCTAACTTGAACCTTATAGCAACATCATTGAGCGGGGTGATAATGCTCAAACAACACCCTTGAATGGGTGTAAGCAGTCTTTGTCAATATAAAACCCAACTAGGTTGGGGTCAAATCCCACAAGGAATAAGGTGTGAACTCAAGTTAGTTGTGATTTAATTCACTGATAGTTTAATATTCCCTGAAATGGGTGTTTAAGTTTCACAAGTAATTGTTTGTCACTTTGATTTCAATGTTTGTAACCAAGATTTTATGAGATAACCAGAATTATGTTTGCTAGGGCTTATGGTACATGACAGATGCTAAAGGTGACTCAAGATTCTCATGGTGGTTAGGATAACAAGCTATCTTTATCGATGATATGCTTAAATATCTCTCGACCTATTTAAGCGTATAATTTCCTAATCCTCTTGGACTAAGGGAATCACTATTCACTGCCTAGATTTTACCTCAGGTTAATTAACCTAGTTACAAAACTAATTATTAAACAAAGTATTTTTGAGTACCTATTGATAATTCATTTCCAATTGTTTATGATTTCTTTCTCAAGCAAATCAAAGTAGGTATGCCTACTGTTTGCAACTAACAAATATCAATTAAAATCTCATAATAATCAAGCAATCCTAACACCTATTAAATCTTGAGTATTTAGCACCTTTTCATGACCTAACCCTAGATCCCATAATTCAATTTAATAAGGTTTAGCCACACAGGATGCAAGAAATAAGTATGCAAATTTATTTCATAATTAAGAAGATTATCTTAAAACTATGATGTAGATCAAAAAGTATAACTTGAATTGATTCACAAGACAAAACTCCCAAAATATTGGTCTAGAGAGAGAGAGAAAAATTATCTGTTGTAATGTATGTTGATTGATAAGTTCTCTCCTATTTTTCAAGAAAACCCTAAAACAAGGCTTTAAATAGTTAACCCAAAATAAGGAAAAAAAATAGAAGTTTCATCTTTTTCTCAGAATAAATGACGACGTCAGTGATGGCTTATTAGGAGTCTGATGGCTTATCATGGATGTCATTAACTCCTCTGCATTTTTGGATCTTGCTTCCTAAGGCTAACGATGACGATGATGTCCTATCACCATCTTCACAACGTGTCATGGATGTCATCACAAAACTTTCTTCAACTTCCATCTTCTATTTAAGGCTGACGGCATCCTTGAAAGCTTATCACTAGGCTGACGACGTGTCATGGATGTCGTCAGCCACACTTAGTCCTTTATATGCTTCTGATTTCAGGCTTTTTCCTTCCATTATTGGTGATTCCCCTTTATCTCTGCATATAATGCAAAATCAAAGTAAACTAATCAAAAACAACTAAAGTTGCTCAAGACCTTGCAATTATTTAGAGTTAAAAGCTTCAAATGTGTTAGTATAGGCTTGCACATGATCACCCTCAACATTAACAATTGTTTGTCGTCAAGACACCATACCATAACTAAGAGTATACAAAGTACAATTTGGCAGATAACTAGTCATATCAGTTCAGACTACATTCACCATCTCCAAGTTCAGTCAAATTAAGAGCAACTGTGTCTATCATTGAAAACAACTATACAACTCACAAGGATCAAGATATTACAAATACTCAGCAATAAAAACCAAGCTCATACCCAAATCACACTATCCAAGCAAGTCAGTGATTAGTAGCATACCTAGTATGCCCTCACAACAAATAAATCCCTTTTTCACTAATATAAAAATTCATGTGTATAAACACAGGGATAAACATAAGACTCACTCTCAGAATGAAGTTCCAAACATTGCATGTCAAATTCCATAGTCTTGCCCTTATAGTCAGTACCCAAGTCTTCAGACAGGTCAGTTAGGATCACTATAGGGCTTTTCTTAATCTTGTAACGTAGGCCAGCGGCTGGTATGATATTCACGGGCATTTTAGAGTGACTATATCTCCTTGACACTACACTAAACTCTCGGGGTTTCAAATCTTAACCTTCTTTTCTTCATCTATTTTATTGATCACACATGCTCAAGATGGATACGAATTTTTAAATTATCTAATTATCTTTTTATCATCTTTTACACAGCTTTCTCTTTTTCTTATTCCTTTTTTACCACACCTAATTTTTTTTATTTCTCTTATTCTTTCTCTCTTCATACTAATTTTGCATCACGCACCCCTATGATAGCCACCCTCAACTTAGGTTGTTTGCCTATGTCAAGGTGCATAGTATCCAAGGTGTACCAGGGCCAAAACAGGTTCATTGTGATATGAATGGGAAGGTGAGAGGTGTAGAAGAAAGAAAGAATGGGATCAAGAGATATTCTTCACATTGGGAAGGCCATTTAGGCTAAAATTAAACATGGCCTATGATCTATTCCTAACTCCCATCCTATGACCCTGTCAAGACTAACAGGGCAAGTTCTAGATTCAATACACAATGGAAACTGAATAAGACTTTCACACACATAGCACACAAGTATCTTGCCTATCACTACTTATCCAATTCATGCAATTGTTTAACAAAGGTTATTCAGTTGCCAGACTAATGCCATAAAAATATACACCGTGGTCACAATGGATGCAATTCGCACAGTAAACAATATGTCAAACCAATAGAGAAGTACTTAAAATCACAAAATAAGATAACTGCCTCAAGTACTTGTATTACTCCTAATTATCTACAAAATATGCTATAACAATGACCTACCCTACGCCCTTAAATTAAAATAAAAAATAAACTACACTAAGGGCTAGGGTATACCTGAAGACAATTAAGTACATGGATCCTGGGTCTCCGACCCTTCTATTGCATCATCTGCTATCTTTACTACATTGGGAGCATCTAGATTAGCTGTAGTTGGAGCCCTTCTAGATGAGGCACCTACAGCCCTAGCTCGTATGGCTAATTTCCATTTCTCATTATCAGCCAGGGACTCCATTCTTGCTTTCTTCAACTCCTCTATTTTGGCCTTCTTCTTCACCTTCTTTTTTACTCTTTTTTTTCCTCACTCTCTGGCTCTTCTCTCTTATATTTTCCCTTCTCTACCCTTTTTCTTCCTTCTCTCTAGGGAATGTTCAGTGAGGCTAAGCATTGGGACGTCTTCCTCAGATTTATGCATGGCTGAACCTATTGGCATCATAAACTGGTGTTGCTACAACACGCCAACATCTGTATTTACCATATCTAATACCTCTCTGAATTTATCAAGATTAGATCTTGTCATTTCTCTTGGTCGTGCATGAAATCAGTTCTCCAAATCACCAACCCACTCAGGCAAAGTCACAAAAGGCTTAAGGGAAGCCTTGATTCTCTTGTCCACTGCAGCAGGAAACTGTTTGGTAAAAGCATATAGCTGTGGCTCACACCACTTAGCTTGCTTAGCCACTTTTCAGATATTAACTAGATGAAATGCAAACCCTGCTACTGCTATAAGAACATAGGGTTTGGCACCCACTCAGGCACTGAACCTTTCTGTGCTAAAGAAGTTGGTTGCCTAGTCTCCAATTCTTGCACTTCCAGATAAGGTGTTGCTCCTGTATCTGTAACTGGGCGGTCTGCTGCTACCTCTGCACCTCTATCAAGTCTCAATCCTAGTTGATTCTCATCAAACCATATGGAATTATGAGTCTTTCGGGCAGAAATATCATCATCAATTCCTACAATCTTTGGCATATTTGCAGCTTGAGAAAACTCTGTGATAAGACAAGGAAAAGGGTAGGTAGTGTCGGTAATTGACATTCTCATATTCATCCCATAAGTAATGATTTACCTGAAATTTAGGGGAAGGTTCTGCACTGTGCTCTCCACTACAATAGCTCGATCATCACCCAAAATATTTTCTTCATCAGTGGGCATCAGCCAAACATGCACTATACCCCACCAAAACTTTGCCTTTTGAGTTAAAAAAGACTTGCAGATTCTTTTATTTGGGTTTGTTACCTATGCTGGTTCTCCCTCATCTATGATGTTGGCCAACCACGGATGTTGTTTCTCTCGATTCCTAATCTGAGGATAGACTGATGGTGTGGTGGCTTGAGTAGTGAAGCTAGGACCATGTAAGAAACTATTGATGGTTCTGATTGAGACATCAACCCTTACGCCCTTTACTTGTACTTTATCCAATAGGGGCCGATCTGCTACTCTTTCACCTAGCATGCACATGTTTTCCAACTGATCCTGGTAGTCACATAGAAATCCTGAGCTAGTGCAGGGCAAAATTAACCTCCTCCTTTTGTGGTTTGTCCCAAGCCATACTCTTGGAACCTTTATTCTACTTCAGGGTACCTTCTCAACCCTATGGTGATAATCATTTTTTCTTCCTGAATTGGCCTCTTAGCACTCTGTAACACCCCGATTTGCGGAATCAAAATGCTACGCAGTGCTCATGACCCTGAGGGATCACAAGCTAACCCATGACTGATATTTATACCTGTATACTGCAAATCATAATATAATAATACGAAATACATGGAACTGTAAGGCCATAAGGTTCAACTAAATACAATCATATGGGTGATAGTACCCAAAACAACTAAATTTGGATGTAAATTTGAAAGTAAATCTGAAGGCCTCTAAAATTTCTGAATAAGGAGTTGAAGGAACATATCTCCAACTAACTCCATAAGACTGAACTGAAGATATAGATAAATAAATCAAATCATACTATCGTCAAATCAATAAGGACTCACTGTGTCTCTGCGACTAGAATGCTACTATTATTGCTGGGCTGGAGGTCATGTCTCGGAACCTATGGTGTAACATGAAAAGAAACCACCATAGCGCAAATGTGTCAGTACAACTGGAGTACTGAGCATACGAGGAAGGTAGGCTGAACATAAAGGGTTTCATGCATAAACAACACTGACTAACTAATATGAACGTGGGAGTGGAAACACACATATATAGAAACTGGGACCGTGAATACGTGATAGCATGACCTATAAGCTAATACATGGTTTACGATAACTGTCATGACTGATATTGAAACTGATAACATGGACGACTGTATCTGACAGTCCTGTATATACTGAAATCTAAAGAACGCTCTGAGTTCTTTCACTGAGACTGATACTGAAACTATGGGAAGTAGTGTTTAACCGACATGCCCCATGTATGCCATTATGGCTAAGCTAGGGTCCAATCTCTGCCCCGACTGGAGGGGAGTCAATACCGCACGACTGGTAAGGACAGCTATGAGACCCTATACTGGCAGGTACTCAAATAAGAACGGTGGGAACCCTAAACTGATGGGTTAAGCCACCTCATCAACCATAAGATGATGGGTTAAGATGTCTCAACCTATGTTGTCTACGTAGTTATGGAACCCAAGGATTGCTACTAAGAATCATATCCTGAACTGGTGGGTGAGTTCCCATCCTTGGGTTCACTCGGTGCTAACCTCTACTCCTATCTGGAGGGACTGGACATGAATAACTGACTGTGCATGACTTGATCTTACTGAATTCCATTGACTGGCGGAATGTTATGTATATCTGACAACTGACTAAGATCATGAGGTTTTCCTGAGTCACATAACTGACTGAAGTATATGGAATCATAGCTTCTGTTCGTATATCGTGAAACATGACATGGATCTAGGCACACAACTATATTTTTTGGGTATAAGTACCCCCAGGACTCGATGGAAGGAAACTGAAACACATGAATGACTTAATCATAAGAGTAGAGTCCATAATTTATAACATCATATGTAGGAATCTCATAATATGCATGGTTATCAACAATGTATTGCATGGAAAGGATTTCATATCACATGGAAGTACTTGCACAATCTTAATATCATGTTCGTTGCATAATCATATTGGGAACACATACTAATAGCATGGTTATCATACATCTTGTTCATAAGTAGGATTTACAAGTAAACATAGCATAATCTCATAAGAATAGTTCATGAGTATTCCAACAACATTTACAAGGCACATTATCAACATAGAAGTCATTGGAACATAAGGACATATCATGAATCCTTCACTTAGTCACAATTTAGCTATATTGCATGGTTTCTAGTTCCTTAGGTATTTTACCAAACACCTTACATGCACATCTTGAGCATAGGTGAAATCACCAAATTATACATCATGAACAACAAAATTAACATGTTTCCAACTCATATGATATCATGAATTCAGAAAAACATATAAAGATTCCATTTTGGGAATTACCCAATATCAACAACATGATCATCAACACACAACGATATAGAAATCATACTTTTAAATAAAAAAGAGGAAAACAAACAAGCATCAACATGGAATGATCATATCACCACAATCAACCAAGCTTTTGTATTTTAAAGATTAATTCTTGAACTCTATGGATGAAAGAAATCCGTGGATGAACACTACGCATACCTTAGAAGGAAGATTCTTGATGATTGAAGGAGGAATTTCCTTGAAATCGAATCTTCAAGCTTAATTATGCAAACCTAGTTGTTTTTATCCTTTAGTGCTCTTGGATGATGAGCTTTGAGATGAAAATAGGGTTGTAATATGTTTAGAAGATATATATTTCATAGGGTTAAGTTTAGGGACGTGTAAGGAGTATTTAATGACTTAATTACATTTAAAATAACTCAAAACGGAGTGTTTCTGACACCTGGAATTGACTTAGGAGGCTCCCAAGTGATCGCCTATGCTTGGGTTGGGCGGCTCCTAACCAATTGCCTATGCTTGGGTTAGGCAGCGCCTAACCAATCGCCTATGCTTACTGTCTCTCACAAAAATGGGCATAACTTTTCGCTCGGGTATTGGATTAAGGCAAAATTGGTATCGTTGGAAAGATAATTTGATTATTTACAATTTTGTTGGTATAAATCATCCAAAACACCATACTAACATCGATTTATATTCATTCAAATATGACCCTTGCAAAATCAAACACTAAAACTTGATGGATTCAAAAACTCTTAGCTTATATTACCTCGAGTTACTTATATGAACATGCTTAGTGCATCATAAGTTATCCTATTACTAGGATATTCATTGTAAGTCATGTACTCAAGTATGAGTCACAGGATTAGAAACATGTGCTGTATTACAATATCTCCCCCTTGGGAATATTCGTCCTCGAATGAGAATTTACTGAGAAGGGATACAAGACAATAGAACCTGAACTAAACATGAAGAATTGAAACTTGATCTCATGACTGACATGCTAAAAATACTGAACTCGGGCATATCTAATGCACGGACAACTTACACATGAATGCATGACTAAGTATGAAATGGTTAATAGGTACCAAGTTTATACTGGAAACATGAATGTGAAACTGAATAAGCTTAAGAAGAACTATTACCTTGAGCTTAATCTAAATTGGTGGGGAAGAGGTGAGGATACTTGGTATGCATATCTGCTTTTGCTTATCAAGTAGCTCCCTCTTGAGATTGATTTCACCAAAGAACCTTGACTAGAGGGACTTTTTTATTCCTTAATCTACAAGTCTGATAATCTAAGATTTCAACTGGAATCTCTTCATAAGAGAGGTTGTTCTGAATGTCGATGCTTTGAATAGGGACAACAACTGCTAGGTAACCTATGCACTTCTTTAGCAAAGAGACATGGAAGACTGGATAGACTGAGGCTAGATCTGAAGGAAACTCAAGCTCATAAGCTACCTTGTCGAAGCGACAAAGAATTTTGAAGGGACTGATATATCAGGGACTTTCCCTTTCTTGCCGAACCTCTTCACTCCCTTCATGGGAGAGATCTTAAGATAGACATAGTCATTGCCCTCGAACTCAAGATCCTTTCTACGAACATCTGCATAGGACTTCTTTCAGCTCTTAGCAGCCCGGAGTCTCTCTCTAATCAACTGAAGTTTCTCTAAGGCGTCGAATACTAAGTCAGGACCTATGATTAAGGCCTCACTAACTTCAAACCAACCAATTAGAGATCTATATCTCCTACCATAGAGAGCTTCGAATGGAGCCATCTGAATACTAGAATGATAGCTATTGTTGTATGCAAACTCAATCAAAGGCAAGTGGTCGTCCCAACTTCCCTTGAAGTCAATTGCACACTCCCTTAGCATATCTTTAAGAGTCTGAATGGTCCTCTCTGGTTGACCATCTATTTGAGTATAAAATGCTGTGCTGAGATGGACTTGGGTACCGAGACCCTTTTGAAATGCTTTCTAAAGGTGAAAAGTGAACTGGGTACCTCTGTATGAGATAATAGATAGTGGAACACCGTTTAATCTGACTAACTCCCTGATATAGATTTTGGCATAATCCTCGGCAGAATAAGAAGTACGAACAGGAGGGAAATGAGCTGACTTGGTCATTCTATCTATAATGACCCAGATTGAATCATACTGATGACGAGTTCTAGGTAATCCCGTCATGATATCCATGTTAACTTCTTCCCACTTCCAAGTAGGAATGGTGAACTCTTGTATAGAACCACTAGGTTTCTAATGCTCTATCTTAACCTACTGACATGTAGAGCACTTAGCCACAAACTTTGCAACATCTATCTTCATCCCACTCCACCAATAGATCTCCTGGATGTCATGGTACATCTTAGTTTCCCCTGGATAAATAGAGTATCGTGCACCATGAGCTTCTGCAAGTATTCGCTGCCTCAATTCATCTACACCTAGAACACATAGACGACCCTGACAATGAAGAACAGCATCTCCCTCTTGGGGGAAAACCTCAACTTTTTAATTCCGAACTGACTCTTTGAGCTTGATAAGGCTAGGATCCCTGTCTTGTTTCTCTTTCACCTCAAAAATTAGACATGACTCTGAACTACTATGAACACATACACCACCCTCTGAAGAATCGACTAAGTGAACGCCTAGTCTAGCAAGCTAATGGATCTCCTGAGCCATCTTTTTCTTACTATCCTTAATGTGAGAAATACTACCCATGGAGAGTCAATTGAGAGCGTCAGCCACAATATTGGCCTTGCCCAAATGATAAAGAACACTCATGTCGTAATCCTGCAAGAGCTCTAACCACCTTCTCCGGAAAAGATTGAGATCTTTCTGGGAAAAGACATACTGAAGGCTCTTATGGCCTGTGAAGACATCTACATGAACTCCATAGAGATAATGCCTCCAAATTTTCAAGGCAAAAACTACCGCTGCTAACTCAAGATCATGAGTGGGATAATTTTTCTCATGTGGCTTTAACTGTCTGGAGGTGTAGGCTATGATCCTACTATGCTGCATGAGGATACAACCTAAACCCACTCTGGATGCATCACAATAGACTAACAAACCTTCTGAACTATCTAGAATAGCTAGAACTAGGGCGGAGGTGAGTCGAGTCTTCAACTCTTGAAAGCTCTTCTTGCATGAATCTGACCACTGAAACTTAATATTTTTCTGAGTTAATCTAGATATGGGAGATGCAATAGAAGAAAATCCCTTGACAAACCTTCTGTACTAGCCAACCAAACCTATGAAACTCATAATATCTGATAGAGATATGGGTCTGGGCCAGTTTGTTACTGTCTCGGTTTTTTGAGGATCTATTCTAATTCCATCACCAGAAATAATATGGCCAAGGAATGCTACTGATCTTAGCTAAAATTTGCACTTGTTGAACTTAGCGAATAATTGGTGATCCCTGAGAGTCTGAAGAACAATCCTGAGATGATCAGCATGATCACGCTCTGGGCGAGAATAGACCAGAATATCATCTATGAAGACATTGACAAACATGTCCAAGTACTGCTTGAACACATGGTTCATCAAATCCATAAAAGCTGCTAGGTCATTGGTAAGACCAAATGACATGACTAAAAATTCAAAGTGATCATACCGAGTACGGAAAGCTGTCTTTGAAATGTCACATTCTCTAACTCTGAGATGATGATAGCCTGATCTGAGGTCTATCTTGGAGAAGTAAATGGCACACTGAAGTTGGTCGAATAGATCATTAATCCTAGGAAGAGGATATCTATTCTTGACCGTGACCTTGCTGAGTTGACGATAATCAATACACATCCTGAGAGAAGCATATTTCATGCGCACGAATAATACTGGCGTACCCTATGGGGAAATGATGGGTCTGATGAATCCCTTATCTAAGAGATCCTTTAACTGATCTTTTAGTTCCTTGAGTTCTTTCGGTTCTATTCTGTATGGCAGAATAGAAAAGGTTGAGTATTCAGAAGAAAGTCTATGCCAAAGTCTATTTCCCTTTCAGGAGGTATGCCTGGAACATCTTCGGGAAAGACATCTAATTATTCATTAACAACAGGGACTGTTTTGAGGCTGGGAGATTCAGAACTAGAATCTTTAACATGCATGAGATGATACACACATCCCTTAGAAATTATTTTCCTTGTCCGAAGGTAGGAAACAAGTTGACCCCTGAATGCTGAAATGCTACCCTTCCACTCTTGGACGGGCTTATTCGGGAACTGAAATTGAACTAACCTATTTCTGTAGTTGACTATGGCATAGCAGGAATGAAGCCAATCCATGTTGAGAATGACATCAAAATTAGTCATCTCTAACTCCACTAAATCTACTGACATGGATTTCTAAGATATCATAACTGGGCAATTCCTGTATACCCACCGAGCTATGATGGTTTTACCCACTGGGGTAGAAACTGAGAAGTGCTCTACTAGGACTTCGAGACTAATTCCGAAATTGCTTGCTATGTATGGAGTAACAAAAAACAAAGATGTACCTGGGTCTAGCAAAGCATAAATATAAACATGGAAAATCTATAACGTAACCGTAATGACATCAGGAGAATTTACCTGATCCTATCGAGATAGAAGAGCACAGATTCTGTTTAGACGTTGCCCACTGGTAGCACTAGAAGTGGCACCCTGCTAGTTTGGGCTACTGGACTGAGATGTAGAATGATTTTTCTGACCCTGAAAACTTGACTGCAGACACTTCCTAATCTTGTGGCCTGGCTTGCCACAACCAAAACAGACACCACTACCGGCTCTACAAGTTCCCTTATGGTTCTTACCATAAGTCTGACAAGTGGGATTTATTCGGTAACTGCTAACACTACCCTGAGATTTAGAGCCTGGCACTTTGTCTCTATTTCCATCTCTAAACTTTGATACTGGAGCACTGGCAGAGGAAAGAGCTGGAATGGCTGACTTGGAGTAAAGCTATGAACGATTTCCTCCATCTGATTTATGGTGAGCAAAGTTGAAATTACCTGACCTTTCTCTCTTGTTCTGCCTCTCCCTAGTCTTAAACTTCTGCTGTTCTACTTGCTGGGCATGGGTCATGAGTGTTGCTAAGGTTATATCACCCATCAGCATCACAGACCTACACTTATTTACCATGCTATCGTTGACCTCTGAAATGAACTTGCTCATCTTAGCTCTATTGTCTGTAACAACATGAAGAGCATACCTGGCTAGCTGAGTAAATCTGAAAGAATACTCCCTAACCATCATATTCCCCTGCCTGAGGTTGATAAACTCAAGAACTTTGGCTTTCCTCAGATCTTGGGTAAAGAATCTATTTAAGAAGGTTCTGACACATTCCTCCCACTCGATAGGTTCTGTATCATCTAACCTTTCAGACTTCTACTGTTTGTACCAATCATGAGCAACATCCTATAACTGGTAGGCAGCTAACTCAGCACTCTCAATAGAAGTAGCACCAATGATGTCAATGACCTTCTGGACTTGGTCAATAAACTCCTGAGGGTCCTTATTAGACTTAGACCCATGGAAAGATGAAGGGTTCATCCAGGGGAACTCCCGAACCATAGCTGCTTTAGGAGTGGCCACTGGATTGGCCGGAATGACGGGTGGCCGTTTATTCTGTGCAGTCATGGACTGAGAAAGTATGGTAAATGCGGCTTTAAACTCCGCATGGGAAACATGTTCGTCCAAAGGATCTTCGGGCTAAGGAGCTAGCTAGTTTCTTCTCTTTGGGGCCATGGTTTGGAATAAGAGAAGAATTGATTAGACTAAGAGTTTAACTTGTGATATACTCATTATCATTACATGAATAATGAAGAAAGGGGATTGTTCCTAAAACGTCTTATAGCCTCCCGCACATAAATATGGCGCGCAACACACCCATGTACAAGACTTTACTAGATGTGGCTTTCAGACTTCCTAGGACTCTATTGAACCTTAGGCTCTGATACCAAGTTTGTAACACCCTGATTTGCTGAACCAGAATGCTATCGGTGCTCATGACCCCGAGGGACCACAAGCTAACCCATGACTGATATTTGTACCTGTATACTACAAATATAATATAATAATACGGAATATATGGAGCTGTAAGGCCATAAGGTTCAACTAAATAAAATCCTATGGGCTAAAACACCCAGAACAACTAAATATGGACATAAATCTGAAAGTAAATCTAAAGGCCTCTAAACTTTCAGAATAAGGAGTTGAAGGAACATGTCCCCAACTAACTCCGTAAGACTGAATTGAAGAAATAGATAAATGAATCAAATCATATTGTCCTCAAATCAATGAGGACTCACTGTGTCTCTGCGAATGGAATGCTACCGTTACTGCTGGGCTGGAGCTCGTGTCTTAGAACCTATGGTGTAACATGAAAAAAAAGCACCATAGCGGAAATGCGTCAGTACAACTAGAGTACTGAGTATACGAGGAAGGTAGCTGAACATAAAGGGTTGCATGCATGAACAACACTGACTGACTAATATGAACGTGGGAGTGCAAACACACATATATAGAAACTGGGACCGTGAATACGTGATAGCATGATCTGTAAGCTAATACATGGTTTACTGATAACTGTCATGACTGATACTGAAACTGATAACATGGACGACTATATCTAACAGTCCTATAGATACTATAATCTGAAGAACGCTCTGAGTTCTTTTACTGAGACTGATACTGAAACTGTTGGAAGTAGTGTTTAACTGACATGCCCCATGTATTCCATTATGGCTAAGCTAGGGTCCAATCTCTGCCCCGAATGGAAGGGTGTTAATACCGTGCCACTGGTAAAGACAGCAGTGAGACCCTATACTGGCAGGTACTCAAATGAGAATGGTGGGAACCCTAAACTGACAGGTTAAGCCACCTCATCAACCCTAAGCTAACGAGTTAAGATGTCTCAACCTACACTAGCTACATAGTTCGGGAACCCAAGGATAGCTACTAAAAATCACACCCTAAACTGGCGGGTGAGTTCCCATCCTTGGGTTCACTCGGTGCTAACCTCTACTCCCATATAGAGGGACTGGACATGAATAACTGACTGTGCATGACTTGATCTTACTGAATTCCATTGACTGGCGGAATTTTCTTGATATCTGACAACTGACTAAGATCATGAGGTTTTCCTGAGTCACATGAATGACTGAAGTCTATGAAATCATAGCTTGAGTTAGGATATTGTGAAACATGACATGGATCTAGGCACAGAGCTATAGTTTTCTAGTACAAGTACCCCTAGGACTCAATAGAAGGAAACTGACACACATGACGGACTTAATCATAAGACTAGAGTCAATAATTTATAATATCATAAGTAGGGATCTCATACTATACATGGTTATCAACAATGTATTGCATGGAAAGAATTTCATATCACATGGAAGTACTAGCACAATCTTAATATCATGTTCGTTGCATAATCATATTGGCAACACATACTAATAGCATGGAAATTCATGTGGATTGCACGGTTATCATATATCTTGTTCATAAGTAGGATTTGCAAGTAAACATAGCATAATCTAATAAGAATAGTTCATGAGTATTCCAACAACATTTACAAGGCACATTATCGACATATAAGTCATTGGAACATAAGGGCATATCATGAATCCTTCACTTAATCAGAATTTAGCTATATTGCATGGTTTCTAACTCCTTAGGCATTTTACCAAACACCTTACATGCACATCTTAAGCATAGGTGAAATCACCAAATTATACATCATGAACAATCAAATTTACAAGTTTCCAACTCATATGATATCATGAATTCAGAAAAACATATAAAGATTCCATTTTGGGAATCACCCAATATCAACAACATGATCATCAACACCCAACGATGTAGAAATCATACTTTATATTGAAAAAAGAGGAAAACAAACAAGCATAAACATGGGTATGATCATATCACCACAATCAACCAAGAGTTTGTATTTTAAAGATTGAATCTTGAACTCCACAGACAAAAGGAATCCGTGGATGAACACTACGCATACCTTAGAAGGAAGATTCTTGATGATTGATGGAGGAATTCCCTTGAAATGAGATCTTCAAGCTTAATTTTGCAACCCTAGTTGTTTTTCTCATTTAGTTCTCTTGGATGATGAGCTTTGAGATGAAAATAGGGTTGTAATATGTTTAGAAGATATATATTTCATAGGGTTAAGTTTAGGGACGTCTAAGGAGTATTTAAAGACTTCATTACCTTTAAACTAACTCAAAACGGAGTGTTTTTGACACCTGGAATTGACTTACCTGGTGACCAAGTGATCGCCTATCCTTGGGTTACGCGTCGCCTAACCAATCGCCTATGGGTTAGGCGGCGCCCAACCAATTGCCTATGCTTACTGTCTCTCACGAAAATGGGCATAACTCTTTGCTCGGGTATTACATTAAGGCAAAATTGGTATCGTTTGAAAGCTAATTCGATTATATAAAATTTGGTGGGTCTAAATCAGCCAAAATACCACATTAACATTGAGTTATACTCATTCAAAGATGACCCTTGCAAAATCAAACACAAAAACTTGATGGATTCAAAAACTCTTAGCTTGTATTACCTTGAGTGACTCATATGAACATGCTTAATTCATCATAAGCTATCCTATCACTAGGATATTCACTGTAAGTCATGTACTCAAGTATGAATCACAGGATTAGAAACATGTGGGGTATTACACACTCCTTCTGTCAATTCTGCAGAGCCCAGTGATAAAGATGCTCTCTACCCTAGGAATTTGCCACCTCGAACTTTGGGGTTCTTACATTTAATAAATGTTCCCTGAGTTGGAGACTCTTCATTATCTTTTTGTTAAGTAGAAGAAGATCCAGATGTTATTTCCTCAAACTCAGACTCCTCAGACCCTTCTTTCTCCTCTTCTTTAGATATGGCATGGTCAGACTCATGCTGTTCAAAACCCTCTTGCTCAAAGGAATTATGTTCAAAAGATGCACTTTCTGGTGGTATTGTAGTCTCAGTATCATCACTATCATCCACTTCAATGGGTGGAGGTGGCAAAGGTTTCTTCGGACTTTGCTTCTCCTTTTGCTTCTTGAGCAGGGGTTCCTCCTACTCGTAATCAGATTCCTCGTAGATGAGCTTACGACGTACACTTTCTTTGGTTGCTTTCTTTGGTCTTTTCAGGCTCTTTATTTTTGGTGCCATTTTAAGGTTCCTTTAGCAGTAGAAAAACCATTGGTTAGTCCACAAGAGCACAAACACAAACACATTAATCATTTCAACTTATTCATGCTTCAAGTTCCAGGTGTGATGGCAATTCTTGATAACCTGTCACGACTGTGATAGCTTACCACAATGGTCATTAACCTTAGATAGTACCTTTAAGATTTTAACAAATTTTGACGACATTCCTGATAAGTCAACACAATTGTGATAGCCTATC
Source organism: Capsicum annuum (assembly GCF_002878395.1). Taxonomy (NCBI): domain Eukaryota; kingdom Viridiplantae; phylum Streptophyta; class Magnoliopsida; order Solanales; family Solanaceae; genus Capsicum; species Capsicum annuum. Next base: position 67,524,017 of record NC_061119.1, on the reverse strand, counting down.
ACGAATGTCATCAACTCTAAACAGAAACCACTTCATTCTTGTCATCCTTTGACAACATTCCTGATAAGCCGTCACAATTATGATAGACTATCAAGAATGTCGTCGCTCTTATTAGAACCCATTTTTGATTTTGACTCAATTTTTGGTCCTCATTATTTCTCAAAATCCACTTGAATTTCGAGTGTGAGCTATCTTTTTAAACCCTAGGCCCGCACATGCAGACCCTAGGTACGATTTTAGCTTTTTTCCAAGTTGAACTTGGTTCAAGCATATTGGGGACTTAGTTTGTCATCTATCAATCACTTACCATAAGAAAATAAGGAATAAAGTTATAGTATACCTAATGGGGTCACTTAACTTGATTATATGTACAAGAGAAAGTAGGAAGTATGAAGAATCTCTTGATTGTGAGTTTCAAACCCACGCACAAGGGAACTTGTTTTCTTGAAGTGTTTTGCAAAGAGTAGGAAATAAACTATGGAAATAAATAAACTAAAAGAAAAGAATTATAACTAGCGGAAATTTGAAAAGGTTCTTGTGCTGGGCCAGGTCGGATTTGATTTAAACTGGGCCCAGAATTTTAGCTTTTAAGGATTTGGGCTAGCGATGACTTGTGATGGCTTATTATAAGTGTGATAGCCTATCACCAATGTCTTTACCCCTAAGAAGAGGTTTCCTCAAGTTTGGCCTATCTGACGATATTTTTGATAGCTGATTACAGTTGTGATGGCTTATCAGAGATTTCGTAATGGCCTTTCAGCCAACCTCTTCATTTTTACCTTCTCTGTAATAAATCATAATTATAAAAGTAAAAATACTTGCTTAAATGTAAAAAACTATGGGTTTCCTCCCAATAGCGCCTGATTTACTATCGCAGCACGACTTGGTTGTCTTGACTACTCAGACTTCGCCAAGATAACCTGTTGATACCCCTTTACCATCATCATAAAAGACGTCAACGATTGAGAAAACACTCATCTCATGTTGCTGAGTCATGGATGAGTGTATTTTGAAGTGTGCTTCTTTGTCATTAAACCTGAACTTCAGATCATTTAACTCTATGTCTACTAGCACTCTCCCAGTTGCAAGTAATGGCCTACCCAAGATGATGGGCACTTCAAAATCCACTTCTTAATATAGGACCACAAAAGCAGCAGGTAGAACAAAATTGGCTACCTATATCAAAACATCGTTCAGTATTCCCACAGGCTACTTCACAGATCTATCTGCCATTATCAACCGCATATTTGTTGGGGTAGGATCCCCCAAACCCAATTTCTTGTACACATCCAGTGGTATTAAATTTATACTAGCACCGAGATCGCATAGTGCTTTTGTGAACTTCAGGGAGCCAATAGTACACAGGATTGTAAATGCTCCCGAATCTACATTGTTCTACACTAAAGACCTTGTAGAGATAACGTCACAATGGAGTAGATTGTCCTCCGGCTCATGGCTAACCTTCCGTTTCTTGGATACAAGGTATTTCATGAACTTCGAACATCCTGGCATTTGCTGAAGTCCCTCAACCAAAGGCACATTATTTGTCAATTGCTTAAGCATTGCCATGAATTTGCTAAATTTGGCATCATCAACTTTTTTCTTCAATCTTGAGGAAAGAGAGGTGGTGGTCTCGGGAAAGATTTCAACACCACTTCCTCTTCCTTCTCTTTTTCTTTCTCTAAAGCATCAACAGAACTATCCATATTCGCAGACTCTACTGGTTTGCATTCTTTGGATTTATCAACAACTACATCACCATATACTGATTTTTCCACAGAAGGGCCAGATAAGATCTTACCACTCCTAATGGTAATCTCCATACATGAGCTATCATTTTCCGGATTCTGAACTGTATCACTAGTTAAAGTACCACTTTTTCTTTGGTTCAGTGTTGCAGAAAGTTGGATCATCTGCTTCTCCAACTGATTAACAAAAGTGTAGTGTAAACTAACCAACTAAATCAGGGTAGAGAATTCACTCTTCGTAGTGGTTACTCCCGAGCTGGTAGCCTCAACTCCCTTCAACAATTTTTCCATCATGTCCTCGATGGACATCTTGCCCGATCTAGTTGGTGCAACATCCAAACTTCCAGGAGAAAGATACAAACCACTCCTATCATTATTACTTCTCCAGTTTCCTTGCTCCCTATCTTTATAATCAAGCTTGTCATAAAAGTTCCTACCTTGATTCCCTTCGCTATTGCCTCAAACCCCCATGAATATTAAGATAATTTGCCTCCTCATCTGCACCAATAGCAACAGTGCACTGAGATTTCATAGCCTTAACCTTTTTAGTCTTGCCTGACAGCATGTACTTGGTCAACAAGTCCATCCGAGTCTTTAAGCGGGCCATATCTTGGTCTCGCTCCTTATCCTTCTGTACTGCTCCACCATCATACCATGAGAAATAGTTGGGCTAGCTACCACATAATCCATGATATGCCCAGGCCGACTCTGTTTGATCATTCTATTCAGTATGTCTAAAGCATCTTCAAAAGAAAGGTCAATGAATGAACTACTTACAGCATTATCTATAAGTGGCTTTATCATAGAGTCAAAATCTCTGTACAAAGTCTCCATCAAGTGCAAGTCTGTCATGTTGTGGTTTGAGCATTGTGCCATCTTCTTTTTGAATCTCTCCCAAGTTTCATGCAATTATTTAGTCGAGATCTGCTTGAAGTTACTGATTTCGTCCCTCAACTGTACCCTTCTTGAGGGTTGAAAGAACCATTCTAGGAACACCTCACTCAAATATCTCTAGTTGGTTATAGAATCGGGCTTCCGTTCATTTAACCACATTGTTGCCTCCCCAGATAAAGATAATGGAAACAATCTCAACCATATCACATTCTGGCTCAATCTTGGATTATCAAAATATTTGTGAATGGTGATAATGTTCACCAAGTGCATGTTCGGATCATCACCAGTAAAGCATCCAAACAACCCCTTCAGATTGAGGAGTTGAATCATAGTACTTGTTATGCTGAATTTTTCATCAGGTTCCAATGGTGGAGGAATGATAGCATCCGTTGAACCTAATCTATCCATTCCTTCATCATCATCATCAACCTCATAATGGATAGGCTGTTGACCATACCTTCCTCTGACTGGATGGTTTCTGTCAAAATTTCGCTACACTAGTGCAACAATTTACTCAACTCACGTTTGGTTTTGAGGATTCAACAATTCCTCATCACCCAAGTCTTCATCATCATGGTTCAGGTGACGTACTTGTTGACCCTGGTTCTGTACTTTCACCTGAGCCCTGGCCAAGGCTGCCAGTCTGTCAGTCTCTTGCTGTTTTGCCATTCTCCCGATTAGCTGAGGTTCCAAATTAATTAGTAATAATGGTTCTCTGAAACTTCATGCTTTTAACATAAACAATAAGGAACCTTCAATAAACAAAAACAACAAATAAACATAAATCTATGAAACCTAATTAACAGTCAATTAGCGCACACAACTTTTTGTTTTTAACCATATTCCCTGGCTATAGCACCATTTTTGATAATGCTTAAACTACACTCTTGAATGGTTGTAAGCGATGTCGTCAATATAAAACCCAACTAGGTTGGGGTCGAACCCACAGGGAATAAGGTGTGAACTCAAGTCAGTTGCAATTTAATTCACTGATACTTTAATGTTTCCTAAAATGGGGGCTTAAGTTTCACAAGTAATTGTTTTACACTTTGATTTCGATTTTTGTAAAAAACATTTTATGAGATAACCAGAATTATGCTCACTAGGGCTTACGGTACATGATAGATGCTAAAGGTGGCACAAAATTCTCATGGTGGTTAGGATAACAAGCTATCTTTATCGATGATATGCTCAAATGTCTCTCGACCTATTTAAGCGTCTAATTCCCTAGTCCTTTTGGACTTAGGAAATCACTATTCACTGCCCAGATTTTACCTCAGGTTAATCAACCTATTTACAACACTGATTATTAAATGTAGTATTTTTGAGTCCTTGTTGATAATTTACTTTCTACTATTTATGATTTACTTCTCAAGCAAATCAACATAGGTATGCCTGCTTTGTCCAACCAACAGACATCAATTAAAATCTCAGAATTATCAAGAAATCCTAACACCTATTAAATCTTGAGTATTTAGCACTTCTTTATGACCTAACCCTACATCCCATAATTCAGGTTAATGAGGTTTAGCCACTCATGATGCAAGAAACAAGTACACAAATTGATTTCATAATTGAAAATATTATCTTAAAACTATGATGAAGATCAAAAAATATAACTTGAATTGATTCACAAGACAAAACTCCCAAAATATTGGTCTAGAGAGAGAGAAAAATCGTTTGTTGCAAAGTATGTTGATTGATAAGTTCTATCCTTTTTTCAAGAAAACCCTAAAACAAGGCTTTAAATAGTTAATCCTAAAAATGAAAACAAAATAGAAGTTTCAGCTTTTTCTTAGAATAACGACGATGTCAGATGCGGCTTATTAGGAGTTTGACGGCTTATCACGAATGTCATTAGCTCCTCTATATTTTTGGCTCTTGCGGCCTAAGGCTGACGGCGATGATGACGGCTTACCACCATCTTGACAACGTGTCATAGTTGTCATCACAAAACTTTCTTCAACTTCCATCTTCTGTTTAAGGCTGATGGCATCCTTGATAGCTTATCACCTGGCTGACGATGTGTCATGGATGTCGTCAGCCAGACTTAGTCCTTTATTTGCTTCAGATTTTAGGCTTTTTTCTTCCTTTATTGGTGATCTCCTTCATATCTACATTTACTTCAAAATCAAAGTAAGCTAATAGAAAAAACTAAAGTTGCTCAAGACCTTGCAATTATTTAGAGTTAAAAACTTCAAATCTGTTAGCATAGGCTCGCACATCACGGGGATATAATAGTTCAATTAAGTTTACTAAGCTATCATCCTAAGTTCGAATCAAGTAAGGCTTCTAAGTAAATCCCTATCCTTGATTCTAATTTAATTTACTTATTTTGTAGAAATAAGAACCATACTTCTTGTATTCCTACCTTCTATCTCCTTATTCCCTCTCCTGAGATCACAAGGTCGACTCTAAATGTATTCTAAGGCTGACCAATACTCAAAATAATTAAATCAAGAATAAACAAAGAGTCATATTGATAAGCAATTAAGAACAAGTAATTAAAAATGAAAGTATTCATGATCTTGGCCTTAAACCTGGAAAAGGAGTTTTTTCCTTTAATGAAAATATTCATTATCCAATCCATTTGATTAATCATACAAACCATAACGAAACTAAATTAAAGAATGATAAAAACTAAAAAGGAGTTGTGGTTGCCTCCAATGCTCTAAGATGTCCAAAGGAGTGTAAATATCTAATATAACATGTATTTATAGTATAGGAGCAAGCCAATTCCATGTTGGATAAGAAAAGGTTTAGCTATTGAGACCGAGCTTAGAGAGGGCGCCGCCCTGGCTATAGCCCCGCTCCAGGCAAGGCTGTGCCCTGGTTTGAGGGTCGCTCTAGGGAAGGTGTCACCTCCATATAACATTGGTTCACTGTTCAGGTGCCTTCTGAACCATTTAGAGTGCTGCATGCACCAAAATTCCTTCCTCCACGTCCTCACTCTCCCTGGACATTTCAGGTGTCCAAATTTGCATCGAGTTGCACATTGTACTTCCGTGATTCATTTCAAGCCTTTTTGAGTTCTTTCCACTTGATTTGAAGCATGTATATCATTAGCATATCATCATAATCTATTAACCAATCATACTATAGAATTAAACACAATAATTTAATGCTCAAAACAACACAACATCAAACAAGACGAACTAGAAACACGAGCTAAGCATAGGATAAATTCACATTGGGCTTAAGCTTATTATTTTGACTCTTGTCTTGATCCAATTGAGCATTGAACATTACCAGCAAGTTTTTTTACCCATAAATATATAATAACAACCTTATGAACTCATTAAACATGTTAGAACCCCACATGATAGACTAGTCAAACACCTAGATCAAGCTAGTCACCCTAGTTTTCTCGGTTGAACTCTAAATGATCAGTTTGAATCAAAACTTATTTGAAAACACAATTAAACATTGTAAACACATACATGGAAACTTGGATACACATTCATATTATTATCAACACATTAAGCACATGAATCATTCTTAAAACAAGGCTAAAAAGACTAGAATATATAAATACACCCAACATCAACAACATACGACTAGACTATACCACTCGTACCGTATCCTTATAGCTCTTAGTGGGAAACTCGTACTTAGAGACAAGTCAAGTCATAAACTTTTAGATTAAGTGAAAGATTAACCCAATGACCCATCACCAAACCATACGACCTGTACCCACCAAGTCGTACCTATAATAGAAACCCAACCACCAATCATTGGAATCCTGACGAGTTGGGTCACCTGACTCCTACCCACACTATACTACTCGTATAATCAGTTGTTACAAGACCAGTGAGCTCAAAGCTTAGGATATTTCCATGGGACAAAACCCGGGGTGTTTCATACGCCCAGCTCCATAACCAAATATCGTACCTCTATACAAAGATCCACAAATGAAATATCCTACCTCAATACCGGTTGCATTCAAATGCACATGCAAGTGTACCTAATTATACAAGAAATATAGGATAGAGTCCAGATATCATATCCATTGGGACTTATGAATTAACTATGTACTAATTTAGACTATTACTATTTATTTATTCAAGTAGTAGATTCCAAGATATGTTTTAAATTAACTAAACTAAAAAAAATTAAAAAAAATAACTAATGAACAATTGACTAAGATGTAAAGTAGATTTTATGCAATCAATGAATGAATAGATCTAAGATTATAGATTCACAAACAATCTTGTCAAACATCAATTTTATCAACTTGTTTCATTTCTATTTACTGGTTTATGGGGTTAATTTTAAGATCACGGTCTTTCGTGTCTCTCTAAGTCTTTTTTAGTTGACCTTACAACAACAACATTATGAGAGGTTGTGATAGCCCAATACAAATGCATTTATGTATCTTTCCATTATATAACCAAGTACGGTAATCTAGTTATATTCCTATCTTAGTCACAAATCAATTTCTTATTTTACTAAAGAAGAGATCTTACTCGCTATATTCTTCGTTCTATCTCATTGATACTTCTTCAGAGTTTACAGTAAGAAAATAAATGTAGTTTAATGCTAGCCAAACATTAAAATAGTAAGCACAAGAATATAAGAACAACTATAATGATAATTGAATATACCAAATCAAACGTCAACTAATCAATCATGTTGTTAACTATTATAATCCTAGAATGAGAAGTTTAAATCCACAAAGACATGGAGCAATTGTAACAAATCATCCAAAGAAAAACACAAAAATACATAATAATGGAGAAGTAAAGATGAAACAAAAATTCTCCAACCTCCACGGAGGCTCCTAACTCTTTTAAGGTCAAAAGCTATGTATAAACTATTTTTATGAAATATAATAGGTGTAGGAAAAAAAACCCCAAATAATATAATTGAGTTAAAAATAGAATAGGAAATGTTAATTTTGAAACAACTCCTCCATGCCATGGTGATAACGGGTGCAAAAGCTTCGTGTCACGAATAATGGTGGACAACCACTGTAATTCGCCTAGCTTCAAAGTGCATTTCAAAGAGTCACTTTTAAATATTATATTAAATTTATTTGGTTAAGTTGCCTGCATGATTTCGTTCTGTAATCTTCAATTTTTAATTTATTTTGGCTCCAAATCACATAATCTTCGCACTATTTTAATCCTACACATCAAAATACAATATTAGGAGCAATTAATAAAATCAATGCTCCAAAAGGGTAAATAAAAATACTAAATTTAAGAAAAATAATGACTAAAAATATATATTTTATCCTCATATCACCACCCCACACTTAGACTCCTGCTCGTCCCCGAGCAAGCATTAAAGTTTATCTCAATAAATCATATTAATAAACCCACCACTTTGGCAGTTACAAGTAATTAGGACATATGGAAATTCACATAATCAAGTACCCATCCCGATCATTATGCAAGAATTACAAACAAACAATAAATCCTTAACCTCCTAACCTCAAATATGGACTCTAACTCATTAAATTTAAGTTCGTTCACCTACTCTTATGAAAGAAAGCTAATAACATCACTATCTATCATGAAATAACTGCCCTCAGAAGAAGAAATAGTCCACATGCCCAATTCAGAAGATCAAATATAGCTTAAGGAATTTGCATCAAAGCACAACTCTCACAATCACAAAAGAATTCATACATATGCATAAAGAAGCATAGGCCTTGCCATTATGTTCATCTCCACTAATTAAACATGCTTAAATAAAATAAAATTGGACTTTTAACGGGTTGTAATGATGGTTAGGGGACTGGTACAAAAACTCTATAATAGTGACTTATACATCCCTCAACACTTTGCACTTTCATATCACCCATTATTTTCTCATGTTTATTTTTAGCCCTCTCTTCAATAATTTTTTCACTAGTAATCTCATCTCATAAAGAATGTTTCACTTTTTTTTTCTCAAACAGTTTTATTCTTCTTCTTTTTTCATGTCACATTCTTTTAAAGAGTTTTCATCACTTTGTGGCTATCATTAGTCACCATTACCACTTAATCATTCTTTCTATTTAAATTTAACAATTGTAACAAGTCTATGCTACAATTCTCATGAAATTATGGTGCCAAAACTAGGATTTAAAAAGAAAGGATTCAAGTAAAAATATGGCTACCAAACGAAAAACTACCAGCTCAAAAGGGATAAATAATGGTATAATATCTAAACAGACTAAAATTCAACAAGAAAAGTCAAAGAAAACCTATATGATCTCCTAAACAAGAAAGACCTCTATTTCGTTTCAATAACTTGTTAGGCAGGTTTTATACTAACACGCAAAACATTAAATATGCAAGAAATCCTCACAACACAAGAAGCAAGTCTCAATCAAGATGAATCAATTCTACTTCTAAGATAGATAAATTATAACAAACTATAAAATTAAGAAAATCTATATACAGTCACAACAATGAGCATATGTGTCAAAAGTCTTACTATTTTATGTACTCTCAAGCACTCACAGTAAAGTACTACCCAAACTCAGGCCTAAGTTTCTAGTATCAGACAAGTAAAAAATGCGGTATTTTTTTCATTCGAAAAAATAAATATAAAATTTACTCCTACTATTCAAAATTAAAGATACATAGTTTAAAGGGACCCTCCTCTGATAAGGATCTAAAATAAAAAATCAAAGGGTGGACGATGTATGATCTAATAAAGTCTAAAAAGATTAAAAAAAAAAATCTAATCTAAAGAATAAAATTAAAATCCTTTTGTGTTTTTAAACTTTTTCATTTTTATTATATTTTTGGGAAGTAACTAAAAATTAAACACTTCCTATAATAAACCTCACCCTAAATAAATATTTGAAGGTAGCCCCCTCCCCACTTGAAATCATGATTTATCCCCAAAGTAATAACAAAATAAAATTAAGATTAAAGATACTCCTTGAGGCCCTCTAGGAACTATGTAGAAACATATTTTCTCAATTTTCATCAAGGGTCCCATGCACCCCACACTTTAGCTCCAACATACTCCTCAACTTCAAACTTGGGTACTCAGACATTTCCTAAATCTAAAAATATAGAAACAAACATAAATTGTGACACCATAAAAAATTAAAATTAAAAATAAAAAGTTACACTACTAATTGGGTTGCCTCCCAACAAGAACCTAATTTACCATCATGACAAGACGCAATAAACTAGACCACTTTTTCTTTAACTTTAAGGATATGAATTGTACACCAAACTTTGTATCAATTGTTCTGCACCGCTCAAAGGACAATGGTATAAATTTAAAGGGAACAAATAATAAATGTCTCATTTTGCACTTCTTATCACTTAATTGAGGAATGTAATTCTCTGAGTTTGGTAAAAAAAATTCAAGAATAAAGACAGATTGTTCCTCCTTCTTCAACTTTGTCATAGGCCTTAGATGGCTTGATTAATATCTTGTTATCTAAGACAATATGGAGAAATGAAAGAAATGAGGTCCAATACATCCTAAATCATAAATTATATTACCATTTACATCCGCATATGTACTCTTTCCTACTAATAACATCAATAAAAATATGGTCAAGTATCTTTTCATCCTCATATAACTTATCACTAATTTGTTGTGTGTTAGACACATCAACTTTTGTACTCAATTAAGCTTTTAAATTGTGAATATCCAAGACTAACTTGTCAACCTCTTGTATAAGTTCAACTCTTTCTTTCCTGAAGTATGTCATATCATTTAAAATTTTCTTAAGGCAAACCTCATATTACTATAATAATTTCCTACAAGGATACATACTATAGAATGCACAAGTATTATTAAAATCATTACAATCAGGCTCAGGAGAGGGGTGTAACACTTGGAATAATCTTTCCATTAACTACCACACCATTTACAAAGGTCTCAATCATAGGATTTAGAAGAACCACCCAACCTATTATGTAATATTAAAAGATTTGAACAATGTTTGACAAATAAGACAAGGATAAGTAAAAAATGAATAACTATCATTTTATAATTTTTATAAATGTCATCTCAAGAAGAGTAGTAAAATTCTATAAGAAAAAGTTATTTAGAAAAAATAAATAAATAAAATACATACAAAAAAAATTTAAATAAATAAAAATAAAAATCTATCCTAGATAAATAATTAATTTGTATGTCACCGACACTAGTGGTAAAAATTCATTGCATCAAAACGTAAAACAAAGTGTACGCAGAGGTCGAAGTAATATAGGATTGAGAGTCAAGATGTCATACCCACAGAGACATATCATTTAAATATTTAGTATAATAATCTAAAACTTTTTATTTATTCAAGCGGCAGATTCCAGGATATGTTTAAGTTAATTAATCTAAAAATAATAATAATATTGAAAATAACTAATAAAAATTGACCTAGATGAAGATTATATTTATGCAATAAATAAATGAATCAATCTAGGATTAGGGATTCGCTAACAATCATCTCAAGTACCAATTTCATAACTTATTTGATTATCTAGTTGTTGATTTACTAGGCTGATTATATGATCATAATCATTCAAACCTCTAATCTTCTATTTCTATTGACCTCACAACTACATCATAGAGAGGGAATACGGTAACCTAATTTATATGACCATGATCTATTAAACCTCTAATCGTCTATTCTGATGAACCTCATAGCTACATCATTGAGCGAGGATGTGATAACCTAATTCAAATTCATTTACATATTTCTCTATTTTATAACAAAATAAAGTGATCTAGGTATATTCATATTCTAGCCGTAAATCAATTTCTTATTTAACTAAAGAAGATATCTTACTTCGTACATTCTTTATTCTTTATTCCATCAGATAGATTATTCTTCTGAGTTAAAAATAAGAATATAGATCTATGTAATTGTAATAATACATTAAAACACTAAGCACAAGAATATAAGAATAACTATGATGATATTAAGATAAAACAAAACAAAACTTTACTAAACAATCATGTCATTAATAATAATAATCCTAGACTAAGAAATTTAAATCCACGGACATGGAGAAAATAAAATAAAGCATCAAAAGAAAAATGTAAATCTAATGCCCCAAATCTGGTACCCAAAACGCTACATGGTGCTCATGACTCCGAAGGACCACAAGCTAACTCATGAATGATATTTATACTTGAATACTGCATAATAAACTGTATTAATATGGAAACATGAACTAAAAGGCCTTAAGGTTCAAAACTGAAACATAACTGATAAATCATAACATATAGATGGGGTATGAAATACCCAAATACTGAAATAACTATCTGAACATGATAGTCTGAAAAGCCTCTAACTGACTAAATTGTCTGAATAAGGAGTTAATGGGACATGTCCCCAAATAAATCCAACAAATAAATTAATTAATGAGATAATAAAGAATGGTCATGTCCTCAAAGGATTAGGACTTACTGTTATCTCTGACTGTTGAGACTGTAATGCTACTGGTGCTCTAGAACTCGTGCTTCTAAATATATGATATAAAACACCATAGCGCAAATACATCAGTACTTTGAATGTACTGGTATTTATGAAAGGTAGGCTAAATGCAAAGGGTTCACATGCTTGAACTATACTAACTGACTGGACAACATAAATGTGAGAATATATTAAAGAATACATAATAACTATAACTGAGTTTGTGATAACATGATTACTGAATTTGAGTACTAATAACATGAGATACTGATAATTGTATAACTGAAAAAAATAATACTGAGCGACTCTATCTAATAGTCTAGTTTTTTATGGAACTACCTGAGTTTAGTACTGTACTGAGTCCACTTAATCTGACTATCCGGAATTCTGTAGAACTATCTGAGCTCTATTCCTAAGACTAAATGACTGTATATGACAGTCTTGATTCTATAACTGAAACTATGGGAAGTTATCTGACCGACATACCCCTAATACGCTATTATGGCTAAGTTGGGTCCAATCTGTTACCCCAATTGGAAGGGTGTCAATCCCGCGCCACTGGTAAGGATAATTTGTAAGTAACCCTCATATAGCAGGTAACTCTAGTGAGAATGGTGGTAAACCTCACATAATAGGTTAAGCCACCTCATCTACCATTATATAGCAGTCTATGATGTCCCAACCTATGCTGGTTACGTAGTTTTGGAATGCAAGGATTACTTCTAAGAATCACACCCTCATATAGAAGGTGAGTTCCCATCCTTGGGTTCACTCGGTGCTAATTCCTACTCCTATATGAATAGACACAGAACATGGACTACTAAACTAATTTAACCAAATTAACTGAGATCCGTTGACTAATGGAACAGTACTGAGATCACTGAATTATTGAGATTTCCTGAGTCACATGACTGACTGAGTTCTATGGATCATGGCTTGACTGAGGATATCATGAAAACATGACACCGACTCTAGGAACATAACTATATTTTTTAGGTACAAGTACCCCTAGGACTCCATGGAAATAAACTGATAAAGCATGACTTTGTTGAATACATGACTAACATCAACAATCCATAATTCATTTAATAAGATATTTTATTAAAAATTTGAGGATAGATCTTTGACAGAAACCGTAATTTGATATTGATAAAGAATAATGAACTTATTCAGGTAGAAAAAGACCCAAATACCCTTTTAAAAACATCTTTAAAATAATTGAATGGGGTCTATGATAGCTCGTACAATGGTCTATTGTTGGCTCGATGGTCCAACATTTGGACCTTCATACGTGGACCAAGAAAAGGCATACTACCTAAGTAGCGATGGCTTGGGAGATGGTCTATCACAAGTTCAATAGTCCATCAACCTATCTGTCACACCTTATCCAGAAGGTTATCTCACTTTCTTGGTTGCGAATGTATAGGTAATGGCTCATCGGTAGATCAACGGTCCATCAACTTCACCATCGTACTTGGGAAATTCTAACAGCTCTGAGTAAAATGTCCACAAGTTTTTTCTCCGACAATGGATTTGGACGAAATTGGTATCGTGGAAAGCTAATTAAACTTTTCACATGATAACAAGTGAAAATCTTAAAAATTCCACAAGTACAAAAATGGATTCATATTTCAAAGTAACTTTTTAATATTCTTAGGATGATTTCAAGCTAGGTAAAAGTATGGGGTATTACAATATCTCCCCCTTGAGAACATTTATCCTCGAATAAGACTGAGTGAGAGGGGAGAAGATAAACTAACGTACATACTGAGCCTGAATGACTGGAACATGCCTTCATGAGTGATATGACTGATAACAGAATATATCATACTAAACATACATATCTGATGCATGTGTAACTGATTTATGAATTCATGACTGAGTGTTTTGATGAACTAAGGTTATCACAATAAGAATGTATATCTGATGCATGATTGTAAAACTGAACTGACATATGAATGCATGATTGAATATGCAATGGTATTTAATAACAAGTTTATAATAGAATTTTAAACATGACATGGATGTCAATCTTGCAACTTAAATCTAAACATGAAATTGAAAACCTTAAGGAGAACTGTTACCTTGAGCTTGATCTAAGTTGGTGGAGAAGAGGTAAGGATACTTGGTACGTATGTCTGCTTATGCTTCCCAAGTATCTCACTTAATGGACTAATTTCACCAAAGAACTTTGACTAAAGGGACTTATTTGTTCCCTAGTCTTTGAGTCTGATAGTCTAGGATTTTGACTGGAATCTCTTCATAAGAGAGGTTGTTTTGAACATCTACGCTCTGAATAGGGACTACAACTGCTGGGTCACCTATGTACTTCTTGAGCAAAGAGAAATAGAAGACTAGATGAACTGAGTCTAGATCTGAAGGAAATTTGAGCTCATAATCTACCTTGCCAAATCAACTGAGAATTTTAAAGGGACTGACATATCGGGGACTGCGCTTTCCCTTCTTGTTGAATCTCTTCACTCCTTTCATAGGAGAGATCTTTAGATACACAAAATCAGCAATCTCAAACTCGAGATCCTTTCTGCGTACATCTGCATAAGACTTATGTCTGCTTTGAGTAGCCCAAAGTCTTTCTCTGATCAGCTGGACTTTCTCTAAGTCATCGAATACTATGTCAGGCGCTATAACTGAGGCCTCACTAACTTCGATCCAACCAATCAGAGATCTGCATCTCCTATCATAGAGAGCTTTGAATGGAACCATCTGACTACTAGAATGATAGTTGTTGTTGTGTACAAATTCAATCAAAGGAAAGTGGTCATCCCAACTACCCTAGAAATCAATTGCACATGCTCGCAGCATATATTCTAGAGTCTAAATGGTCCTTTCTTCTTGACCATCTGTATAAGCGTGAAAAGTTGCACTAAGATAAATTTGGGTACCAAGACCCTTTTGGAATGCTTTCCAGAAATGAGAGGTGAACTGGGTACCTCTGTCTGAGAAAATATATAATGGAACACTATGCAATATGGCCGAGTCTCAAATGTAGAGTTTGGCATAATTCTCGACTGAATAAGAGGTATGGACTGGAAGGAAATGAGCTAACTTGGTTATTCTATTTATAATAACCCAGACTGAATCATGTTGGTGACGAGTACGAGGCAAACCCATCATGAAGTCCATGTTTACTTCTTCTCACTTCCAAGTAGGAATATTGAACTCATGTATGCACCCATAAGACTTCTGATGCTCTATTTTAATCTGCTAACATATAGAGCTCTTAGCTAAAAACTCTATAATATCTCTCTTCAGCCCTCTCCACTAATAGATTTCCCATAAGTAGCAGTACATCTTTATGGCCACTGGATGAATAAATTAGCATGCACCATGTGCTTCTACAGGAATTCACTCCCTTAAGTTTTCTACACCTAGAACACACAAACGACCCTGACAACGCAAAACACCATCTCCCCCTTGGGAGAAAACCTCTACTTTTTGATATTTTACTGACTATTTCAATTTGACAAGGATGGGGTATTTATCTTTCTTTTCATTCACCTCAGATAATAAAGATAATTCTAAACTAAATCTGAACCCATATGTCACCCTCTTCTGTATCGACTAAGAGAACACCTAGTCTGGCAAGCTGATGGAATTCCTAAGCTAGCTTCTTCTTACTGTTCTCGACATGTGTAACACTATCCATAGATAGTCTACTAAGAGCGTCGACCACTACATTGGCCTTGCCTTGATAATAAAGAACACAGATGTCGTAATCTTTAATAGTTCTAACCTCTTTCTCTGATAAAGATTGAGATCTTTTTGGGAAAAGACATACTAAAGGATCTTATGATCTGTGAACACATCCACATAAATTCCGTATAGATAGTTCCTCCATATGGTACCCGGAATGATACACAATGCTCATGACCCCGAAGGACCATAAGCTAACCTATGACTAATATCAGTACCTGAACATTGCATAATATACTGTATAAATGAGAAAACATAAACTGAATGGCCTTAAGGTTCAAAACTAAAACATAACAGATAAATCATAACATATGGATGGGGTACAAAATATCCAAACACTAAAATAACTATCTAAACATGAGAGTGAAAAGCCTGACTGAACTGTCTGAATAAGGAGTTGATGGGACATGTCCCGAACTAAATCCAACTTATAAATTAAATAATGAGATAATAAAGAATGTTCATGTCCTCAAAGGATGAGGACTCACTACTATCTCTGGCTGCTAAGACTAGAATGCTACTGATGCTCTAGAGCTCGTGCTTCTCAACCTATGGTATAAAACACCATTGCGCAAATGCATTAGTACTTTCAATGTACTCGTATACATGGAAGGTAGGTTGAATGCAAAGGGTTCACATGCATGAACTATACTAACTGACTAGTCAACATAAATGTGAGAATACATGAAGGAATACAGAATAACTATAACTAAGTTTTCAATAACATGATTACCCAATCCGAGTACTAATAACATGAGATACTGATAACTATATAACTAAAATAATTGATACTGAGTGACTGTATCTGACAGTCTAGTTTTTGATGGAACTAGCTGAGTTCCATACTGTTCTGAGTCGACTATATTTGACAGTCCTGAATTCTGTAGAACTATCTGAGTTCTATTACTGAGACTGAATGACTATATCTGACAGTCCTGATTCTATAACTGACACTGTGGGAAAAAGTTATCTAACCGACATGCCCTTAATACGCTATTATGACTGAGTTAGGGTCCAATCTATAAACCCAATTGAAAGGGTGTTAATACTATGCCACTAGTATGGATAATCTGTGATTAACACTTATATAATAGGTAACTCTAGTGAGAACGGTGGGAACCCTCACATAACAGGCTAGGCTAACTCATCTACCCTAATATAGAAGGCTATGATGTCTCAACCTACACTAGCTATGTAGTTCTCGAATACAAGGATTGATGCTAAGAATGACACCCTCATATAACAGGTGAGTTCCCATTCTTGGGTCGACTCGGTGCTAATTCCTACTCTAATCTAAAAAGACACTGAACATGGATTACTAAACTGTTTAACTGAATTAACTGAGTTTTGTTGACTAATAGAAAAGTACTGAGATTATTGTATTACTGAGATTTTACGAGTCAAATGACTGACTGAGTTCTATGGATCATAGCTTAACTGAGGATATCATGAACACATGACACCGACTCTAGGCACACAACTATATTTTTTGAGTACAAGTACCCCCAGGACTCCATGGAAAGAAACTAACAAAGCACAACTCTCTCGAATACATGACTAATATCAACAATCCATAATTCATTGAATAAGACATTTCATTAAACATTTGACATGCATAAACTTGTACATGAATGGGGATTTCATATTATCATACTAGTATGGCACTTTTCTTTCACATAGTCATTTAATCAAACACATGGGGAGCACGCTTTGGTCATAAAATCATCAACACATCTAATAATCATGGATACATCAATCAACTTGTAATTTTAAGGGGGTTTATCATGGTTATTATGAAAACCATCACATACTGGGGTCAATCATGGGAAAATGTAATTTAAAACTTAAATCAAAACTACCCAGTATCTTGGACATGAATTTCTTCAATTCAATTTAAATCATGAATATTTGCAAATAGCTAAATCATGGGTTTTAAAAGAGATTCTTGAGCTTCATGGGTGAAAGGGATACATAAATTAATACATGACATACCTGGGTTGTAATTTCTTGAATATTGATGGATGAAAATTTGAATTATTGATTGGGAATTAAACACCTAGGATTTTCTTGTTCTTGACGATAGATCTTTGAGAGAAACCCTAATTTGATATTATTAAAGAATAATAAACTTATGAGCTATGGTCGAGTGTAATTAGGGGTTAAATCAGGTGGAAAAAGACCCAAATACCCTTTTAAAAATAGCTTTAAAATAATTGAATAGGATCTATGATAGCTCGTACGATGGTCCGTTGCTGGATCAACAGTCTGTCATTTTGACCGTTTTACGTGGACCATGAAAAGGACTCACTGCCTTAGTAGCGATGGTCCATCGCAAGTTCGATGGTTCGTCAACCTATCTGTCGCACCTTATCTAGAAGGTTTCTTCACTTTCTTGGTTGTGATAGTCTAGGAAACGGTTCGTTACTAGATTAATGCTCAGTCAACTTGATCGTCGCACTTGGGCAATTTTGACGGCTCTGAGTAAAACGTTTATAACTTTTTTCTTCGATACAAGATTTGGATGAAATTGGTATTGTTGGAAAGAAAATTCAATTTCCCACAAGATAATATTAAAAATTCCACATGTAAAAAAATGAATTCATATTTCAAAGTAAGTTTTTAACATTCTTGGGATGATTTCAAGCAAGGTAGAAGTATGGGGTATTACAATATCTCCCCCTTGAGAACATTTATCCTTGAATGATACTGAGTGAGAGGGGAGAAAATAAAATTACATACATATTGAGCATGAGTGACTAGAACATGACTTTATGACTTACATGACTGATAACTGAATATATCATACTGAACATGCATATCTGATATATGTGTAACTGATTCATGAATACATGACTGAGTGTTCTGATAAACTAAGGTTCTCACAATGAGAATGCATATCTCATGCATGATTATACAATTGAGCTAACATATGAATGCATGATTTAATATAGAATGGTATTTAATACCAAGTTTATAATGGAATTCTGAACATGATATGGATGTCAATCTTGTAACTAAAATCAGAACATAAAATAGAAAAGTTTAAGGAGAACTATTACCTTGAGCTTTATCTGAGTTGGCAGAGAAAAGGTGAGGATACTTTGTATGCATGTATGCTTTTACTTCCCAATTAGCTCCCTCAACGCACTGATTTCACCAAAGAACTTTGACTAGAGGGACTTATTTTTTCCTTAGTCTATGAGTCTGATAGTCTAAGATTTTGACTGGAATCTCTTCATAAGAGAAGTTGTTTTGAACATCTATGCTCTTAATAGGGACTACAACTGCTGGATTACCTATGCACTACTTGAGCAGAGAGACATAGAAGAATGGATGAACTAAGGGTAGATCTGAAGGCAATTCGAGCTCATAAGCTACCTTGCCAAATCAACTAACAATATTGAAGGGACCAACATATCGGGGACTGATCATTCCCTTCATGCCAAATCTCTTCACTCCCTTTATGGGAGATATCTTTAGATAGATAAAATCATCAACCTCAAACTTGAGATCCTTTATGCGCACATTTGCATAAGACTTCTGGCAGCTCTGAGCATCTCGGAGTCTTTCTCTGATCAGTTGGACATTATCTAAGGCATCAAATACTATGTCAGGACCTATAACTAAGGCCTCACTAACTTTGAACAAACCAATTGGAGATCTGCATCTCCTACCATAGAGAGCTTCGAATGGAGCCATCCGAATACTGGAATGATAGTTGTTGTTGTATGCAAACTAAATCAAAGGAAAGTGGTCATTCAAACTACCCTTGAAATTAATTGCATAAGCTCTCAGTATATATCCTAGAGTATGAATGGTGTTTTCTCCTTGACCATCTGTCTAAGGATGAAAGGTTGTACTGAGATGAATTTGGGTACCAAGACACTTTTGGAACTCTTTCCAAAAATAAGAAATTAACTGGGTACCTTTGTCTGAGATAATATATAATGGAACCCAAATAAAAATAAATAACTCTTTGATGTAGAGTTTGGAATAATCCTCGGTTGAATATCAGGTATGGGCTGGAAGGAAATAAGCTGACTTGGTCATTCTGTCTACAATGACCTAGACTGAATCATATTGACAAAGAGTACGAGGCAAACCCGTCACGAAGTCTGTGTTCACTTCTTCCCACTTCCAAGTAGGAATATTGAACTCCATCATGGACCCATAAGGCTTCTAATTCTCTATTTTAACCTGCTAACATGTAGAGCACTTAACGACAAACTATGCAATATCTCACTTCATCCCACTCCAATAATTGATTTCTCACAATTCGTGGTACATCTTTGTAGCCCCTGTATGAATAAGGTAGAGTGCACCATGTGCTTCTGCAAGAATTCACTGCCTTAAGTCATCTATTCCTACAACACACAGATGACCCTGACAACACAAAACACCATCTCCCCCTTGGGAGAAAACCTCTACTTTCTAATTTTTGTCTCACTTTTTTAATTTGACAAGCCTGAGGTCTCTATCTTGCTTTTCTTTCACCTCAGAAAGTAGAGATAATTTTGAAATACTCTGAACCCATATGTCACCCTCCTCTGTATCAACTAAGCGAATACCTAGTCTGGCAAACATGAGTAACACTACCCATAGACAATCTACTGAGAGTGTTGACCACTATATTGGCCTTGCCTGGATGATAAAGGACACTAATGTCATAATCTTTCAATAGCTCTAACCTACTTCTCTAATGAAGATTGAGATCTTTCTTTGAAAAGACATACTGAAGGCTCTTATGATCTGTGAACACATCCACATGAACTCCATATAGATAATGCCTCCAAATCTTTAAGAAAAATACTACAGCTGCTCACTCAAGTTAATGAGTCAGATAATTCTTCTTATAGGGTTTGAGCCATCTGCAAGCATAGGCTATGACCTTACCATGCTGCATAGGGACATAACCCAAACTTACTCTGGATGCATCCCAATACACTATAAACCCATCTAAACCATCTGAAGACCTAAGACTAGGGCTAAGGTGAGTTGAGTTTTCAACTCCTAAAAACTCTTCTCAGAAGGATCTAACCACTGAAACTTGACTTTCTTCTGAGTTAATCTGGAGATAGGGGATGCAATAGAAGAAAATCCCTCAACAAACCATCTGTAATATTTAGCCAAACCCAATAAACTCTTAATATCTAATAGAGAGATAGGGCTAGGCTAGTTTCTTACTATATCAATCTTTCGAGGATCTACTCTAATGCCATTACCGAAAATGATATTGCCAAGGAATGCTACTGACCATAGCAAAAATTTGCACTTACTAAATTTGGCGAATAGTTAAAGATCTCTGAGAGTCTAAAGTATGATTCTGAGATGGTCTGCATGATCACTCTCACTGTGGGAATAGACCAAAATATCATCTATGAATACTATGATGAACATGTCCAAGAACTGCTTGAACACATGGTTCATCAAGTCCATGAAAGCTGTTTTCAAAATGTCACATTCTCTAACTCTGAGTTGATGATAGCCGGATCTAAGGTTTATTTTAGAGAAATAGCTGGCACCCTAAAGTTTGTCAAATAAGTCATCGATTCTAGAAAGAGGATACTTATTCTTGACCATGACTTTATTGAGCAGACGGTAGTCAATACACATTCTAAGAGAACCGTCTTTCTTGTGTATTAATAAAACTGGTGCACTCTATGGGGAAACACTGGGTCTGATGAATCCCTTATATAAGAGATCCTTCAACTTCACTTTCAATTCTCTAAGTTCTTCTGGTGCCATTCTGTATGGCAGAATAGATATAGGCTAAGTATCTATAAGATGATCAATACCGAAGTCTATTTCCCTTTCAGGAGAAATTCCTGAAAGATCTTTGGGAAAGATATCTAAATATTCATTCACAACGGGGACTGAATCAAGATTGGGAGTTTTAGAACTAGTGTCCTTAACTCGAACAAGATGATAGACACAACCCTTAGATATTATTTTTCATGCTCGTAGGTAGGAAATAAGCTGACATCTAAAAGCGGATACACTACCCTTCGACTGTTGGACGAGATCATTCGAAAACTAAAATTAGAATATTTTGTTTCCACAGTCGACTATGGCATACTAAGAATGAAGCCAATGCATACTAAGAATGACATCAAAATTAGTCATCTCTAATTTGACTAAGTCTGCTGAAGTGACTTTTTAAAATATTATAATCGAACAGTTCGTGTATACCTGCCAGGCTATGATGGTTTTACCCACTGGGGTAAAGACTGAAAAAGTCTCTGGTAGAAATTCAAGACTAATTCCAAAATTGCCTGCTATATATGGAGTCACAAAAGACAAAGAATCTCCTGAATCTAGCAAAGCGTTAACATGCACATGAAATATCTGTAACATACTGGTAACCATATCAGGAGAATTTTGTTGATCTTTCCAGGACTGGAGAGCATAGAGTTTATTTAGGCGTTGCCCACTAATAGCACTGGAAGTGGCACCCTATTGATTTAGGTAACCGGACTAAGCTTAAGAATGGTTCTTCTTACCTTGAGAACCTGGCAAAGGATAGTCTCTGACTCTGTGGCCTAGCTTTCCATATCCAAAAGAAATACTACTGCCATCTCTCTAAATACCCTGATCGTGATTTCCACAAGTTTGGTAAAGAGGATAGGTGCGGACACTGATAATATTGGTACTCTATCTTTGTTACCAATCCTGAACTTAGGAGCTAGAACGCTAGCTGAAGAAGGACATGGAAATGATGACTTAGGATAAAACTGACAATGGTTTTCTCCTTCTGATTTGGGCTGAGAATAGTCGAAACTACCGACCCTTGCTCTCTTATTCTTCTTCTTCCTCACTTTATTTTTCTGATATGCTATCTAAGGAGCATGAGTTATGAGCTTGGCTAAAGTCATGTCACTATTCAACATCACAGACCTACACACGTTGACCACACTATCATTCACTCCAGAAACAAACTTACTCATTTTGTCTCTGTTATCTGTAACCACATGAGGAGCATATTTATGTAATTGAGAAAACTTATGAGAATACTCTTTCACCGTCATATTTCCCTACTGAGGTTAATGAATTCTAAAACCTTAGCCTCTCTCAGCTCTTGGGGAAAGAATCTATCTAAGAATGCGGTGACAAACTTCTCCCACTCAATAGGCCCTGCATCATCTGGCCTTTCTGACTTCCACTACTTGTACCAAGTGTGAGCTATATCCTAAAACTGATATACAGCAAGCTCAGCACTCTCAACAAGAGTAACCCCCATGACTTCGGTAACCTTCTAAACCTGATCAATAAATTCCTAAGGGTCCTCATTTGACTTAGACCTAAGAGAAGATTGAGGATTCATTCTAGTGAAGTCTTGAATCTTGGTTGCAGATGAATTAGCCACTGGGTTGACTGGAATGACAAGTTGCCATTAATTTTGAGCAATAACTGACTGAGCAAGAGTAGTGAATGCAACTCTAAACTCTGTATGATAAACATATTCGCCTAAAGGATCTTCGGGCTGAGGTGATGGTTGATTCCTATTTCTTCTCTTAGGCGGCATGTTTGTAGAAGAATGGGAGAAACAGATTAGATAGAGATTATCCTCACTAGAACAACATGAATACTGAAAGAAGGAAAACTGTTCCAAAAATATCTTATAGCCTCCTGCACATAAATGTGTCGCGCAACACACCCATGTACAAGACTCTACTAGATGTAGCTTTCAGAATTCCTAGGACTCTATTGAACCTTAGGCTCTGATACTAAGTTTGTAGCATCCTGAATCTGGTACCCAGAATTTTACACGATTCTCAGGACACCAAAGGACCACAAGTTAACCCATGACTAATATCTGTACCTGAACACAATATAATATACTGTATAAATATGGAAACATGTACAAAAATGCCTTAAGGTTAAAGAATGAAACATAACTGATAAATCATAACATATGGATAGGGTATGAAATACCCAAACACTAAAATATCTATCTAAATATGATAATCTAAAAAGCCTCTAACTGACTGAACTATCTGAATAAGGAGTTGATGGGATATGTCCCCAACTTACTCTAAGTAATAAATTAATTAATAAGATAATGTAGAATGGTCATGTCCTCGAAGGATGAGTAATCACTGCTATCTCTAGCTGTTGAGACTGTAATGCTATAGATTCTCTGGAGCTCGTGCTTCTGAACCTATGGTATAAACCACCATAGTGCTAATATGCCAGTACTTTAAATGTACTAGAATGCATGGAAAGTAGGCTGAATGTAAAGGGTTCACATGCATGAACTATACTAACTGGCTAGACAACATGAATGTGAGAATACATGAATGAATACATAATAATTGTAATTGAGTTCATGATACCATGATTACTAAATCTGAGTACTGATAACATGAGATACTGATAACTGTATAACTGAAATAACTGATACTGAGTGACTGTATCTAACAATCTTATTTCTTATAGAACTAGCGGAGTTCCGTACTAGTCTGAGTCGACTGTATCTAACTGTCCTAAATTCTATAGAACTATCTCAGTTCTATTACTGAGACTGAATGACTATATCTAACAGCCCTAATTTTGTAACTGAAACTATGGGAAGTAGTTATCTAACTGACATTCCCCTAATATGCTATTATGCCCGAGTTGGGGTGTAATATGTAACCCCAATTGGAAAAGTGTCAATTCCACACCACTGGTAAGGACAATCTATGAGTAACCCTCGTATAACAGGTAACTCTAGTGAGAACAATGGGAACCCTCACATAACAAGTTAACCCAACTCATCTACCCTCATATAACAAGCTATAATGTCTCAACCTGCACTAGCTACGTAGTTCTAAAATGCAAGGATTACTTCTAAGAATCGCATCCTCATACAATAAGTGAGTTGCCATACTTCGGTCCACTCAGTGCTAATTCCTACTCCCATCTGAATAGACACTGAACATGGATTACTAAACTGATTTAACTAAGTTCAGTTGACTAACGGAATAGTACTGAGATTACTGTATTACTGAGATTTCCTAAGTCACATGACTGACTGAGTTCTATGGATCATGGCTTGACTGAGGATATTGTGAAAACATAACACTGACTCTAGGAAAATAGCTATATTTTTTGGGTACATTTACCCCCAGGACTCCATGGAAAGAAAGTAAAAAAGAATGACTTTATTGAATACATGACTAACATCAACAATCCATAATTCATTGAATAAGACATTTCATCAAACATTTGACATGCATAAACTTGTACATGAATGGGGATTTCATGTTATAATACTAGTATGGCACTTTTCTTTAACATAGACATTTAATCAAACATATGGGGAATATGCTTTGATCATAAAATCATCTACACATCTAATAATCATGGATACATCAATCAACTTGTAATTTGAAGGGGGTTTATCATAGTTATTATGCAAACCATCACATACTAGGGTCAACCATGAGAAAATGTTATTTAAAACACAATTCAAAACCACACAGCATCATGGACACCGATTTTAATTCAATTTAAATCATGAACATTCACAAATACCCAAATCTGTGATTTTAAAAGAGATTCTTGAGCTTCATGGGTGAAAGGGACCCATGAATCAATACATGACATACCTGGGTTGTGATTTATTAAAGATTGATGAAGGAAAAATTGAATTGTTGACTTGGAATTAAACACCTAGGGTTTCTTCTTTTTAAGGATAGATCTTTGAGAGAAACCCTAATTTGATGTTGTTAAAGAATAATTAACTTATGAGCTATGGTCGGGTGTAATAAGAGGTTAAATAAGTTTGAAAAAGACCCAAATACCCTTTTAAAAATGGCTTGAAGATAATTGAATGAGATCTACGACAGCTCATACGATGGTCCATTGTTGGCTCAATGGTCCGTCGTTTCGATTGTCGTACGTAGACCAAGAAAAGGACTCACTGCATAAGTAGCAACGGCTTGGCCACGGTCTGTCATAAGTTTGATGGTCTGTCAACCTATCTGTTGCACCTTATCCAGAAGGTTGCCTCACTTCCTTGGTTATGACGGTCTAGGCAACGGTCCGTCGCTTGATCTACGGTTTTCAACTTGGTTGTCCCACCTGGGCACTTCTGACTCCTCTGAGTAAAATGTCCATAACTTTTTTCTCCGATATTGGATTTGGACAAAATTGGTATCGTTGGAAAGATAATTCAATTTCCAACATGATAATAAGTGAAAATCTTTAAAATTCCATGTGTAAAAAAATGGATTCATATTTCAAATTATGTTTTTAACATTTTTGGGATAATTCAACCTAGGTAGAAGTACAGGGTATTACAGTAAAAATATATAGTAAAGGAGAAGAAAACAAGAAACCAAAATGGCCCAGCCTCTGCGGCGGCTCCTAACTCTTGCTTGGTGAAAAGTTATGTATAAACTAATTTTCTGAAATATCTATAAGTGTAGGGGAAAAAACCCGAATAAAATAATTGAGCTCAAAATAGACTGGAAAAAATTAATTTTGAAACACCTTTTCCATGCCACATCAATAATGTAGTGCAAAATCTTTGTGTCACCCCCAAAGGTTGGACAACCACTGGAATTCGCCAAATTTCAAAGTGCATTTCCATGTTCCACTTTTCAATATTTTATTAAATTCATTTCATTAACTTGCTTGCTTTATTTCCTTCTATAATCTTCCATATCTAAGTTGTTTTGGCTCAAAATCTAATCATATTTGCATCATCTTAATCCTACACATCTAAATATAATATTTGAAGCAACTCACCAAATCAGTGCTAAAAAGGAATGAATAAAATACTAAATATGTGGGAAATAATGATGAAAAATATATATTTTAGCCTCATATCAATACCAAGCTCCATAGTGAGGATTTGCTAGGGTCCACCACTATATTTGAAACCTGATTCGGTAATAGGTCCCCTAAATAAGGATAATAAAGAAGAGTAAGAAAATTTAAGCGAAAATAAGAACAAGAGGTTTTTACTTGTAAATCTCCTTGTTCAAGGAAATAGACAATGACCTATCCTTATTGGATTTCACCAACAACTTCCAGTAAATATCAAGCAACACTCTATTATAACTATGGAATTAACCTCCTAATTACCATCTCTTTGCAATAAATATATTGTAAATGCAACCTCATAATAATTGCCTATGAGACTCTATAGCTACCTCTAGCTACAATATAACTAAAATCTAAACAAAAAACACAAAATAAGTACTCATTGTAATCTCTAGAATGAGATGTGAGTTCACAATTGTATGATCAAATAATTTTAATCAACCAAGAAACAAAAATGCATATCACTATGAGAAAGGGTTTTAAAATGTTGAGTCCTGTACTATTATCTGAGGCATTTTGTTGAGAAAAAATCATTTTGGATTTGTGAAAGAGCACGAGTTTCTATACTCAAGAATGATACATATATATGGTGAGCATTGGGAGAGAAGCTTCCTTATTGGTGGATCCTAGGCAGGGCCATCGAATTTTTGTTCCATTAAAATGCTAACATTGTCCAAAAATGTACTAGACAACTGGCACATAAGATAAATGCTTGCAATTGTAAAATTACACACTAGGACACCAGTTGTCATAAAGGGTCCTTCCACTAGATTAAGTGATCATCAAAATGAATAAAAATCAAACATATATGGATAATGTTCTAGTGATGAAATTTTTCAAGCATAAAAACATAAACATAATAACCATAATAAGAACAAGGTTTAAACCCAACATATTATCCCTTTTTATGATGGAAAACATATACAAATTGATGATAAAAAGACTTGCACCTATTTCTATTTCCCTTGTCACCATACAAGTAAGCACCAGTATCACCATGTCCCTCAGTCACTAGTAACAATTCACTCATAAAAACTAAAAATTTAAGCATGAAAAAAATTCACAAAAAGGATATGAATTTGAAAATATTCATATCAAAGAAAGCATTTTGAATCATGAAAACTTAGTATTTGTGTTCTGCAAAGGAATTTATCATGCACTGGTGTAAAAATAAGAGGAAGGTAAGGGTAAGAAATGAAAGGACGGATAGAAGGGATCAATTAGTACGGTAAGTAGAAAGACAAATATAAGAAATGTGATAAAAATATTTCATGGCAACACATTTATCATTAATCATTGCCCCATTCTGTATTTTCATTGTAGCATTCTTCTTCTTGAGTTGTGCATTCTCATCTTTTAGTTGGGTAATTTCAACTTAATTTAACCAAAGAACAAATTGTGCATTCTCCTCTTTTAGTTGGGTATTTCTATTTCCCATGGCACTGAGTATGCCACCATTTCTTTCTGTGACTTCAGCTAATTAATCCTTTAATTCTTAAATTTCATCTTCATTTTTTTCCATAATAGTTGACAAATTCTTTTTGTTCTGATTACTCACCTCCTAAGTATCAATTAGATTTAGCACTACTAACTTAGGATCAACTCTTTTTTCTGTAATATCCTGTATTTCTACTAACAATCCCTTCTTGATAGTTCTTGCATGTTGATTTTTAGGGCTTTAGAATGATTGACATGGTTCCCATATGATCAAAAACAATTTTTATTTGTTTGTAATTTTAGAGGCTTGAGAAGTAGTATAGTTGACTTTGGTCAACATTCATTAGTTAGAGCGTCAGATAGAAGTTTGGACTACATTAGCAGATCCAAAATATTAAATTTTGGTTAGTATCTTGGTTGGTTAAAGTTCGGGACCATTGACTTGAATTTTGATCCTTTATTTTAAAAATAGTAAAAACGGGCCTCGAGGGTCAATTTAGTGAAAATAGTCTATTTCCAAAAATTCAACATCGCCAAGGAGTTCAAAATTTTTAAAAAAGTGTAGTTTGTTTGTATTCATTATATTACAAAGAATCCCAAGGGTTAGATTTGGAACATAGCATTTTAATCGAGTTACTGATTGTGCTATGATCTGGTGCAGCTGGTTAAGCAACCAATGACCACAATAGCCATGGATTCTTTAGAGCCCTACCATCAACTAAAATGGAAGCATCTTTAGTGTATAGGTATCACTTAAGTCGTAGCTGTGTTACTGGTCATGCATCGCTTAAGAGATGGTTGGCCAAAGTGGCTTGGCAATTTTTGTGAACTTTTAACGACATAAGCGGTCAATTATAAGCTTAAGTAGCCATTGTTGAATTAGTATATATACTTTTTTTCAGGTTTTCCCCTATTTGTGGACCATTAAGCTTTGAGTTTGGGCATCTCATGAGGATTTGTTCACCATTTGAGCTTGGATAAGCTCCAAAATCTTATTCACATTAAATTTCACCAATTAATATCACCAAAAACACCTTCGAATCTTGATATCAAAATGTAAAGTTGGGGATTTTATTGGTAAAGTTTAAAAAGGGTTGTTCTTTGATTTGGTCCTCATTTTTGACCTATTTTTCCATGGCTTTTCTCCTAAAGACACCAATAAACTTGGTGAATGAACTTTTTAAGATAAAATTCTAGTTTTATCCATTTCATTTTCAACTCCATTTTGCACCCGATCCAAATATGGGAAATATGGGTATCGTTAGCTCTTTTTTAATGCGTAGATGATATATTTTAATATTGTAATAGATTTTGAGACAATTTGTATGGAGAAGGCTCTATGTTGAACCACATTAGATCGAGATATTGTTGTTTTAAGGTAGGTTACGGCTTATCTTCCTTAAGATTTTGATGAGTAATAAATAAATTAGTAAAGCATGCTATGGTGACATGACCCGAATTGGGGCCTTGTAGTGATGGGAATCCCAAGTCCAACCATGACCAGGGAAAACCCCCCATATCCATCCAAACCTCTAAACGCATACCCTGAGTCAAATAAATTCTAAACATATAACAAGATAGTGTATTTGTAGATATACTGAATTTGGGATAAGTCTATTTCCTAAACTAACCCAACCAAATCAATCCGTCCAATAACCCAATGTTAATATATATATATAATAAAAAATAAAATAAAGCAATCAGAAATAAAAAAAAGTCATACAATATCAACCCCAATACCAATACCAATGCCAAGCTTACATTATTGCTGGCACCGCCCATAGTAGTCCCGTAAAGACTCTAACCAAAAGTAAAACAATGTTTAATTGGGACATTCCCTCAACCATAGCCAAAACCATAGTCCATTAAATAACCTAAGTCTTTAAGGACATCTATGACATAAAATGGAGCCTTCTAGAATATAGAAGCTCACTACATCAATCCAACACAAGCTGATCCCGAGTTTGATCACTGAGCAGGAGAAGTAGAATTTCCAATTCCAGTATTGTGTTGGGATACAACGCCGGAGGATGGGTTAGCAAGTGAATGCTAGCATGAACAAAGGATAAGGATAAAGTAATGTTGACCTTTAAAACCAAGTAAACAACCATATGCATACACGACCATACATATATATATATATTCGTGATGGGAGAGGGAGCCATGTTTAGGTTGCCTTAAAGCCATTAACCTCTGTATGTGTAGCTTAACTATCCTAGAATCACCCACGGACGATATGGGTGAACTATTACCCCCTGAATGGGCGTTGATGTATGTATCTGCATGAACTGGAGATACCATAGGAGTAGGGGATCCCGGGTACCCTTCTGTCTCCATGATACATATACAAGTGTAACTTAGTGGATTCCTACGTACCCCACAAGTATTATATATGTGGTCACCATGACTAATCCTCATGTTGGCAAACATGAGTTTCTAGTCTCTATCTATTAGACTCACACCTTCTTGGTTAGCTATCACACCCTGCAATTATTGCCCAATTAAATTATTAACACACAACCAAACCACCAATTCCATTTATTATTAACCAATCCATAAGTAGTGGTATTGTCATACCAACTATAGATTTCAAGCAATTTCCTTAGCCATCCTCTTTAAATAAGGGATTCACTTGTACTAATAGATTACATTATTAAGTTGCTTAAGGATTCCCATGTACCCAACAAGATGATCATCATTAAGTTTGCTTGGGTGATACCCATGTACCCTACAAGTGTATTCATTTAATCCATAAGCATAACCATAAGACCTTACCATTTAACCATTAAAGACCATCGAAACTAGTTAGGGTTCTATTACCATTTTATACCATGCAAATTTTTCAATGAAAGTTCAACAATATAACAAAAACATTCTCATAGGGATTTTATCCAACATGTTGAAGACATATAGTTTTCAAAACCAAATCCAAGTACCAATTAACCATTACCATGCAACCACATGATCAAAACACCATTAAAATATGAAAACCATAATTAAAACATAGGAAAATCTTAACCAAACCATTTATAACGAAATCCCCTAACATATATATTCAAAACCCAAAATCATACCACAATTATGCCATTAAAACCATATATAAAACATGAATTTAGTTAACACTAAAAATGAAGGGGGAGTAACATACCTTAGATTATGAAGAAGACGGAAGGAAACCCCCTTGTAATCCCCAAGTTAACCTTCTTGAAGAAATACTAGTCTTGTTTGACCCAAGAGCCTTGAGAGAGTTTCTAAATGTTTAATATTAGAATAATAGGGTAAATAATATCCCAAGATTGTTATAAGTCATGGGGCCTTAAGAGGTTAATAGGGGAAATGTCGAGATTACCCCAAACTTAAACAGTATAAAACTTCTGCAGTAATGCAAGACCACCCCCAAACTTTACCCTCGGGTAGAAGCGGTACCCTTATTTACTACCCTAGGACTCCCTTTTGACCCTAATACTATCAAACATAACAACGACAAAGACCAATTTGTACCCAACTATACGACCAGTACACTAAATCCATGCCTTTGGCAGAATAGACTCCTTTAGGTTAGACATAGGGCAATATACGATTGGCACCATACCACTAGTACCCTAACATATGACTAGTATGACCAAGACCCACTAACCATACTGGTCATATGACTAGTACCCCTCAGTCGTATGTTGTCCAGAAGTCAAATCTCAGGAAAGTTTGAAGGATCAAAACCCAAGGCATTTCATTTATCCTCCACTTGGTTCATTCATCCCCGAATGATAGAATAAGGTAGTGCAAGCATGATTTACACCCCAACACCTCAACTCTAATCTTTAAGTAAATTAGAAAATAAAGATGCAAGGAAATCAATCTTTTCTGTAACAAAGTTTGAAAATAAAAGTATGATGAAGAAGACATACCTTCCGCACGAATCTCGGAAGAATAAAATAGTAATGGATATTTGTACTTCATGTCCTCTTCCACTTCCTAAGTAGCCTTTTCCATTTTATGGTTCCATCATAAAACCTTAACCAAGGTCATATCCTTGGTTTACAACTGACAAACCTACCGATCCATGATTTGAATTGTGATCTCTTCATAAGAAAGAGAATCCGAGATACCTAATAATTCTATTGGAACAAACGATCCAGAATCACCTATACACCTTCTCAACATAGAGATATGGAATACCGGATGAATGGAGCTCAAAATAGAAGGCAATTCTAGCTCATACACAACTTTACTAACCCTTTGTTAAACCAAGTAAAGATTTACATATCAGAGATTGAGCTTCCTCTTCTTCCCAAACTGCATTACTCCCTTCATTGGAGACACCTTTAGGAACACCTGATCCCGAACCTCAAAATCCAAGTCCCTACACCTCAAATCAGGATAAGACTTTGGGCGACCTTGGACAGCCTTAATTATATCCCGAATCACCTTTACCTTTTTCATGGCCTGGTAAACTAAGTACAGACCAAATATATCTACCTCACCAAGTGAAAACCACCTAATAGGAAATCTACACCTCCTACTATACAACGCCCAAAAAGGGCCCATCCAAATGCTAAAATATTAATTATTATTGTTAGCAAACTCTAAAAGAGGTAGATGCTAAACCTAATTACCACCATAGTCAATCACGTATGTAAGAAGCATATCCTCTAATGATTGAATAGGCCTTTATGCTTTCCCATCTGACTGTGGATAGAAAGTAGTACTCAGACTCACCTTAGTCTTAAACCCTTTCTAAACTGACCACAAAAATTGAGACGTAAATTATGTTCAATGATAAGAGATAATAGAAACAGGTACCCCATGTATCTTTATAATCTAAAGAAGATACAACTTTGCATAATCCTTAACTTAAAAGTTATTCCTCACTAGAAAAAAATGAGTCGACTTTGTCATTCTATCCATGATAACCTAAACCAAATCATACTGATACTGAGACTAAGGGAAATCGGTAATTAAATCCATGTTGATTACTTCCCATTTCTATTCCAACAATTCAATTTCTTGATACAATCCTCCTAGCCTCATGTGCTCAACTTTTACTTGTTGACACGTCATGCATTTGGCCAATAAATCAGCCATATCCCTTTTCATATCACTTCACCAATACATCTCCTTAAGATCATGATACATTTTATCGAACCAAAATAAATAACATAGAGTGATTCATGCACCTCAGCTAAAATCCTTTCTCGTAATACATCGACATCAGGAACACATAACCTTCCTTGGTACCATAAGTTACCATCACTATAATCTCAAAATACCATCACCTTTTATGCACCTACATAACACTTAATCCTTAACAAGATAGGATCTAACATCTACTTCTCCTTGATTTCAGCACTAAGAGACAACTGCACTACCTTCTAAATGATCACACCACCATCCTCAAACTATAAGAGGCTAACTACAAATATAGCAAAATAGTGTATATCCTTTACTAACTCCTGATTCTCCTTATCTATATAAGTAAGACTGCTCATGGATAACCTGCTAAAAGCATCAACAACTACATTAGCTTTACTTAGATGGTAGTGAAGACTCATGTCATCATCTTTTGCCTGAGGTTGTACTCTTTCTGAATGAACACATACAGCAGGCTTATAAGATTAGAAAACATGTGCATATGCACCCTATACAATTAGTGCCACAAAATTTTCAATGCAAACCCCACAGCTAATATCTCAAAATCATGAGTAGGATAATTTCTCTCATCCACCTTCAACTGCCCTAGAAGCATAGACTATCACCTTACCATACTACATCAGATCATAACCAAGTCCCACATGGGATGATCACAGTAAAACACAAACCCATCAGTGCCTTCAAGAAAGGTCAACACTATAGTTAAAGTTAGATTATTCTTTAGCTTTTAAAAACTACCCTCACAAGCATCAGACCACAAGAACTTAACCCTCTTCTAAGTCAATTTAGTCAATGGGGAATCTATCATTGAGAAACTCTCCACAAACCTCCTACAGTAGCTAGCTAAATCCAAAAAGCTCCAACTATCGATTGGAGTCATGGGTCTAGGCAACTTTTTAACCACCACAACCTTTTGTGGGTCCATAATGATCACCTCACTAGAAATAATATTTCCTATAAAAGTGAAAACATTCAAACTAAATTCACATTAAGAGAATTCGGCATAAAACTTTTGTCTTTTTAGAGTCTACAACATAATACGGAGGTGATTGGCATGATCCACCTCACTCTTAGAGTACACCAAAATGTCATTAATGAACAGAATAACAAATAGATCTAGAAACTGATGAAAGACCTCATTTATCAAATCTATGAATATCATAGGAGCATTTGTTAAATCAAAAAATTTTACCAAGAACACAAACTGCCCATACCGAGTGTAGAAAGTTTTCTTAGGCATATCCACTTCCCTAATCTTAAGCGGATGATACTCAGATCGAAGATCAATCATAGAAAAGAATTTGGCACCCTGCAACTGATCAAACAAGTCATATATCCTTGGGAGAGAACACTTATTCTTAATCATCACCTTATTCTACTATCGATAGTCAATACACATTTGAAGAAAACCACCTTTCTTATGCACGAATAACACCAGTGCACCCAATGGTGATACACTAGGTAAGATGAAACCCTTATTCAAAAGATCTTTTAACTTCTCCTTAAGATCCTTAAACTCAGCTGGAGCCATTCGATAAGGGGGAATAGAAATTGGATGGGTGTCCAAAATAAGTTCAATCCCAAATGCAATCTCCCTATCTGGAGGAACAGCAGGAAGGTCATCAAGAAAAACCTCAAGAAACTCCTTCACCAGCAGAACCAAATGCAATGAAGGACCATCCGAGTTAGAATCTTCAACCTAGACCAGATAATGAGACACCCCTGGAGATTATAATGACCCTCCAAGTCATTTTCCATATTTATACATATCTTCATCATTTGAGATTCTCCATAGCTTATCTAAATTATTTATGAATTTTTGGGATCGATGGTTTGGTTACTGAGCAGTTTATTTATTTTTAGAGCCAATTCCCTTTTTAGAAGTCTCCGTTGGTTCCAAATGTTCACTGGGCAAAAACTTTAATGAAACGATCTAAAATACAAATTCCAACCAAACCAGCAGATCCAAAATATTTAAGTCTATGTAGACCTTTTTTTTAGGTTCCAATGAACCCGAGCTCATTTTGACCTATTGATAAAAAAGTTAAATATTGGAAAGAATGGGTGTGGGACCCATATTTTGTTGAAACAACCTAAGATGAAAAATCCAAATTCTCTATAATATTTGAAAAATCTATTTAGGCTAGGGAGACCTTTGGTTTAGGTCCCAAGTCACCTAGACTCATCTTGACCTATTGAGTGGATTTTATAAAATGTTATGAAACTATAGATTTGGGCCCTATATTTTTCAGAACAATCTTCGATGAAAGTTTTAATGAGTCTAATGGATTTAAAATGTGGTTAAACTCAAAATTCATTATTGGATCATATTATTTGGATTTCGAATGAGTTTCAAGGGTCAAAAAATTATTTTTGAGTTTGCTGTCAGCTGGTGCAACCACGATTATGGCCTAGAGTTTGTGATCGCGGGAGCATAATTATAGCCTATAGGACTTTGATAGTGTCATTTATTTAGATGTAGGGGCAATATAAAGGCCCCAAGATACATTTAGGGCATTTCCACTTCACCATTTAGACATAGGAATCCCA
Source organism: Capsicum annuum (assembly GCF_002878395.1). NCBI lineage: Eukaryota > Viridiplantae > Streptophyta > Magnoliopsida > Solanales > Solanaceae > Capsicum > Capsicum annuum. The sequence continues at coordinate 67,488,338 of NC_061119.1, read as the reverse complement.
AAAGGAGTGTAATAACTCAAAATTGGTCATAGGAGGAGGGGACTTTGAAGCCTAATTATCATCTAGTATGACAATTATCATCAAACTTAAGGTAGGAATTTGTTGAATTCATGCTTGAATTTCATAGTTTGGACCCAAAAACCTAATTTAGCTTAGGGCTTGATTTTAGCCCAAAATATGCTTAATTTTCGCCCATTTCTTGTGGTTTATGATTCTTTGTTCATGTGTTAACATTGGTTTGGTATCAAAAACACTTTTTTGGTAAGTGGGATCCACTTGGGGTTTTGGTGTCATTTTTGAACCTGAAGCACAATAGTGCAATATGGGTATCATTAGACTCGTGAGTAGATTATGGTTTTGATATTGTGATGCCATTTTGAGGAATATAAAATGAAGACGAGCATATGGTGCATGAAGAAAGGTTTTTTGATTTGATATTCAGGTAGGCTTCTATCTACTTTTCTTCATAGATGATGTGTGATATATGTTGTTTGTGAATATAGATATTAAGATTGATTATGGGTAGGATAACTTGGCCTTAATTGTTGATGATTGGGTAATAGATGAGGGTTTTAGACCTATAAGATGGCATGTTTATAACTCTTTTATATCCTATTTCTTTAGTTTAGAATTGTTAAAATATCGATATGTTATAATACTATGTTTGGAATATGGTTTTAGAATTTGAAGTATGATTTGTATATTTAGCCTTATTGGGCTAGTGTGGTAGTCTTAAAATCATAAGTTGGATAAATTTAACTTGGGACCCCTTATTTTTAGTCGAAATTGCTATCTTATGATTCAATATGAGTTACTTGATATCTAGAAGATGAACTAGATGCCTTAGCCTAGTTTTGGGTATAGTGTGCCTAATTATGGAAATTGTGGATTAAAAGTGGGATCATTCGGCCAACTTAGGCCTAAGATTGTGTTAAGTCTTTAGGAATTAGTGTGGATGTTAGACATAGATGAGGCTAGTGAACCTTAGAATAAGGTTACTTCATAACTTATTAACTTGTATTGATGTTTCCGGATTGTTGCTTTTGAGTTATGGTTATGATACTCCTTGTGGAAGTGATATTGGGAATTTAGAGATGATATTCTTCCTAGATATGTTATGTGGCCTATAGAAATGGTATTGTCTCTTAGACTTAATGATTGGTCTATAAAGATCCTATTTCCTCATAGACTTGATGATTGGCCTATATGAATGCTATTTCCTCTTAGACTTTATGATTGGCCTATAGAGTTGCTATTTCGTTTAGTCATGATTGTTGGGCGCATAGAGTTAATGTTTTTCTTGGATATGTATATTGGCCTAGAAAAGTTATATTCCTCTCAGTCGTAATGTATAACCTATTGATAAATAATATCCTATAGATGATTATATATCGATATATATTATACATCCTAGATGTGAGATGCCTCTTGTATAGGAGATTATTATATGTTAATTGATATTATGCCTCCTATATGCGAGACGCCTCGTATATGTAAGATGATTAGAGGTATTCTATGGCTTATAAATGTGATTATTGATATGAGTCCTAGATTTGTGTATGGGCGTAAGCCCGTGATTATGATTTTGTGATTATTTCAAATAAATTAATGGGCCAAGGGTCGTGCGATGATATTTATACAATAAACAAGAAATGTTTATCATTTTATGTGATGATATGATTATAGTTTATGAATATTAATATGCATATATTTGTATACACATCTCTCTAGTATGGGACGGAGAAAGATGTATTACAATGCTTATTATTCTAGTGATTGAATACTGGTTATGGTATCCATAGATTTGACATGTTCATGATTATTTACCATTATAAATAATATGATTATAGATGAACTATAATCTTATGACTAATCTTCTTGTTAGACGGTCAAGCTATATGGTAACTAGTTGTCTATTAGGGGACTATAGAACTTGATGGCTAGGAAACTAATTTATTAGTTAATAAATCTTGCTTAGTTTAAACATAGTAGCTACGATGGTTCATTAATGAATGGTGTCATTTAATAAAAGATGGTTAGGTGACAAGTAGTAATATGTTATCTAGTAATGATTAAGGGATATAGGATAATTGTTGATATTAATGAATGGTGGGTAAATAATGGTTTTGGTCTAATGATGAACCTTGAATAGATGTTAGATATTGACTATTAAATAAAAAATGATTAGTTGCCATCCCATGAATAAGAATTATGTGAAGGATAAGGTTTAGGCTAATAACTAGAGGTTAAATGATGACTAGTGAACTAGTTATTTTATAATAATAAGTGTTGGTTAGCTAATAATAAGTAGTTGGGAAGTATTGACTAGATAGATATTTTATGGTGATATGTCTATAATTATTAGTGTTTTAGTGTATCTTATTCAGTAATGGTAATTGTAATGATATTGATACATGACATGGCCCAAAGGATACTATTGTGATGATATTAGTGCCTGATAAGGACAGAGGATACTATTGTGATGGTATTGATAATATGTTTATACTCGACAAGGATGGAGGTTGATTACGATAATAACAGTTTTGATGAGGATAGTTATGATGGATTGTGATATTGATTGTGTACTTTGCATTCATTCCTGCTTACACATCGCCTACCACCATTATGCACCTATGTTTATTATTTGGTATGGGACAGTCATATATATAGGTAAAGAATATACCTTGTGTTATTGTATGTTGATTGAACATTCCAAGCCTGGGGCAGTGGGGGTACACATAGGCATAGTTAGGTATTTGGTCATCCAAAGTAGTCGGTTATTCACACTGTTATTGATATTATAGCTATCCTTATTATGATTATTATTATAGCTATCTTATGATAGATTGATGATTAATTTAGTATCGGTATTTGAGATATACCTTTGGCCTATCCTATCTTATGATTGGATTATTATGCACGATTATTTTATGTCTAGCCATGTTGATTAGAAAGCCCAAGTTTGATAGTATTTAAATCCTGATATTATTATAAAGAGGTTTAAAAATGAGAATGTAATGATATAGGTTATGCTTTGAGATGATCTTATGTTTATATGTATATATATGCCTATATATATATCTAGCTATATAAAGCTATGGTACCAACGTATATCCATTCATTCATTTTTTATATTTTATAGTCGCTTCTTTGCCTTGTATTTTACTATGTATCTTTCATTCACTCTTTATTCATACATGAATAATAGCATAAATGTTTATTGAATGTAGCTGGAATAGGATAGTTCATACTGAAGCTTCCTTAGTCTTATTATGTTAGACTCTTGGATGTGAACATGATAGTTGTTCTTTGTTTTCTCATTGACTTGTCATATGAATATGGACACTTGGATGTAGTTTCTATTCTATTTATATGTTGTATATATCTGATTTATCTTTGTAGCTCAATTGGTAGTTGCCTACTGAGTTCTCTTTATTTGGTACTCATACTACACTATTGTAGCTTGTAAATCATAGTATGGGTTATCACAGTTGATGTGTGCATCGTGCAAAGAAACTCATGTTTAGAGACTTAGAGTGAGCTCCTGATATTCAGAGTATTACTTTTTTCTCTCTCTTATGTATTAGACTAGTCTCTAAGTAGTATTCAGAGATAAGTTGTATCAGTGTATTTCTCTTGATATTTCAATTTTTGTACTCCTTTTGTGTTGGAATCTCTTATACTGATACCACTAGGTTCTGAGATTCTTTTTTGTATTAATCTTTATTTCATATATTCAATATTTTTTCCTTATATTATTGAGTAGTTCATTACTAGCTATTTGGGACTACGGGTTGGGTTGCCTACTCATGGGTTATGATAGGTGCCGTCATGACCTAATGAATTTTGGTAGTGAAAAATTGGTATTAGAGCCTAGGTTTTATCAGTGTGTTAGTACAAGAGATAAATGTTAGTAGAGTCCTACGGATCATTACAGAGATATTCGTAACCTATTTTTAGGAGGGTAAAGTGATATTTTAGGAAATTCACTTCATGACTCCTTATTATGTGTCCGCATTCCTATGAACTTTGAAAACATTCTTTAACTCTATTCTATCCGTGAAGGATGATGCAATATTATCGAGAGATATAGAAAAAACTTCAATGTGGTTTCCAGAATTTCAGCACACAATCGGACGAGAGTGTTAGAGATGGATATCAAAGATCTTTAGAGTCAACTAAATAGGATTTAGACAAAGTCCCCATCAGACTTGTGGAGTGTGGTATATTTCTTTAAGCCATAGAGGCTATTCAAGATTATGAGAGGTAGTAGCTGAAAGAAATCTAGGATCTTGGTTTGGTTGTGTTATGATGAGATGCTAGTTTGGAGAATGCCCTTGGTATAAGATAGGTGATCGGATAGAGTTAGCCTATATTTCCTACTAGCCTAGAGTTCCTATGATAGACTGTGATATTGGAATTTTGAACATAATTTTGTAGATTTCTCTCAGCGTCCATTGGCTAGCCATTTGGGCTTACTTGGTGTTCTCTCCATATTGATGCTTCAGGAATTGCTAAGATTGCAAAAAGACTGACTACTATTGTAGGGTGCGTCCCTGACATATGATTCTAATAATTTAGCTTAGTTATATTAGCTGGTGATATTGTGACATATTTAGTTAGAGATACTGCAATTGGCGATTTGGTTGGTTTGTCCAATTTAGATCCATTCAGATTTATTTTACCTATGCCCTTCAAGTAGGTGATTGTGAATATTACCACGATGTTGTGCTTTTATTTCCTCTATTTATCTCTTATTATATGTATAGGGGTTTTCATACCCATTGATAATTTTATGCCTTGACGAATTGATACCGGTCATTATGTGCCTTATTATTAAATTCATGAATATGTATCTACTCTGTGGATTATTTATTTTAGTAGTGGATGAAGTAGATCTATCTTGATGTTTTTCCTTTATGAGTGTGGTTTTTGTGTTTGAGTCCCATTTATCTTTGCATATTAGCCCTATTATGGCCCTTGAGTGGTATATGATATTGATGTTTATTTTTGTACCGCCCATTTAGTATGTTGTAATTGATATTGTTGTTGTTATTGCTACCACTATGTGAGGTCATTCATATTACTTGATATTATTACTTGATGTTATTACATGATGAATTGGATTCCAGCTAAGCAGATGTATAGACTAGTGTTATCTAGTTAGACTTTTTTTGCTTATGATATTATTTGGTGGCTAGAGTAGATGTAGCCTAATTTGATAATCTCTTTTTCCTAGTGTAGTGAGGTTGGACGTGTTCCTTTTTGGTTTGTTGTATTAGATTGATTTTGAGCATGTATTGTGTTATCAAAGATAAGTTGACCTTACATGGTACTTTTTGGTTTATGAGTTGGAAATTTAGTTATGTTCCCTATTTTTTAGTTTGAGATCCTTAGACTTGCCTCCTGGTTTTTAAAGAATTTTGTTTTGGCTATCCCTTTTTGTATAACCCATTTATGAGATGGACCTGTTTGAGGTTTATTCTTTCTTTGTGGCTATTTCATCATCCGATAGCGATTTGATGTTGATATTAAGATATCGTGGATTTTTCTCATAGGTATGTTGGGTTTTTTCCCTCGTGATGGATTGCTTTGTTGTTAGTATAGAGAATTGATACTCTTTTGTCATTGTGATTTAGTTTTTTCTAGTGGAGTGGGAAAGTTATAGGCACGTGGCCTTTCCTGTGATCGCTTGTTAAGTTGGAAAATTAGTGACTCTTTATTTCAAGTTGTTGGTACTCTGGTGGTGGTCTCAACCTTGACATTGGTTTTGAGATTGGTATTTCTCCTCAATGATATTAGCTGGTGACTATTTATTTGCCTAGATGAAGTATTGGATTGGTTTGTTCTGGCTTAATTTGCATTTCTTCGAGTTGCTAAAGTTTTTGCCTTCACTAGTGTGGTTTTCATTCTTGAGAAGTTTTGAGTATATTTGTATAGTTCATTCTCTCAAGAGGATATAGAGTGGGTTATATGCATTTTAGGTAGTGATTTTCTTCCTTTGGCATGATTCCTATTTTATAGCTATGTTTCGTTCCCTCCAGCTAATATAAAGTTGGTTGTTTGTGTAATTAGTCAGTGTTTACCTCTGTAGAAAATTTTACTTTCCAAATATTTCTCGACTGTGGCTTGGTATGGTTTAACATGGGTATGTCAAATTTGGACAATAGAGTTGATTTGAGATAGTTAGCATTGATATAGCCTTATTAGCCCAGTTTTGGATTTTGACTCCTTAGAATATCGATTTGGAAGTATGATAGGTTTGGAGGATTAATGCCTACCCATTTTTAGTTTTAATTTAGATATTTAAGATTGAGCGGTTCAACCTTAGTACAAAGATTTTACCTTGGTGTTGTACAACTAGCATGTAGCCTTCAATTTGGAATTGTTTCAGTTCGAATTTCATTTCTATGTTGGTTGAGCCTACTCTATGGTTTCCTATTTGGTCTTCTAGACTTCAATTTGATTATAGTTTATAAGTGGCCAGATGATAACCCACGGGCCTCGTATTGGTTATTTCAGTTTTGACCTTGACTTTTAATTTTCTTTTGGAATTTTTGATGATTTCTCAGTGGTTATTCAGTGATGAGTGGTTATACCTTGGAATTTGAGATTTTAGTTTGATTTTCATCCTAACTGGATAGAGCATTGGAATGGATTGTATACCTTGATTATCTCCATTTGTATGCTCAGATAGAGCCTTATGAGTTTTTTCTCATGTTTTCTTTATAGACATTCAGTGAACCAGCTCCAGTTCTTTGATTTCTCTATGATGTGACATAGTGGACGAGACTAAAGTGATTTTCCTCCTAGTGTGGAGTTGATAGCATGTATAAAGTGGTTAAGGAAGGTTATTTTTAGATTTAGAGTATGTTTTATGACTCATGTATTAGTTTGCTTTTGTCTTGGATGAGCCTTTGTTCATTTATGTGGATATAGAGATGGCAACAACGTGATGTGATTTAGATATGCGTGCATCACCTTTCTTGGTTAAATTTGAGACTAGTTAATGGTTAAACTGAGTTGGCTATCTTGGAAGTAGAATGATATGGTTGAAAAAAGGGTACCTGTGGCGAAATCCCTTGCAAGTATTTTCTCTTCGCTAAGTTTATCTGGCAAGTTATTCTTGAGTATGCGGGCCCAATACTTATCCTTTCAAGCTTTTGAGATTCTATTTGTCCGTTGACTTTCAGGGATGAAAATTTTAGTATTGGATATTGTAATCACCTTTCAGGTGATTTTCCATATTTATGCTTATCTACACTATTCGAGATCCTCCATAGCTGCGCAAATTATTTATGACTTGCTGGGACCGACAGTTTGGTAACCATCCAGTCCATTTAGTTTTTAGAGCCAACTCACTATTTAGAAGTCTTCGTCCATGCTAGTAGATCTACAATATCAATTTTAGTCTAGGTAGAACTTTTGTTCGGGTCTTAATAAACCTGAGCTCATTTCGACCTATTGGTCAGAAAGTTGAAAATTGGAAAGAATGGGCGTGAGACCCATATTTGGTTGAAATAACCTCAAATGGAAAATATGACTTTGCCATTTCATTTGGAACGTTGATTTTAAGCTAGGGAAACCCTTGGTTAAGGTACTAAGGCTCCATGACTCATTTTGAACTATTTAGTGGATTTTATGAAAAGGGATGAAAGTATAATGTGGGCTACACTTTTTGCCAAAACGATCTCCGATGAAAGTTTTGATGATTCCAATTGATTTGAAATGTCGTTTACACTCAAAATTCACTATTGTACCATGTTATTTTGATTTTGAATGAGTTTCGAGGGTCAAAAACTTAGTCTTAAGTTTTCTGTCATTTGGTGCAACCGCGATCGTGGCCAAGAGTGTGTGATTGCGGGAGCGCCATTGCGGCCCATAGGATCATGATAGTGGCATCTCTGTAGTGGTAGGGCTATATAAAGGCCCCAAAATGCGTTCGGGACATTTCCCCTTCACCATTTAGACCTAGGAACCCCAAAATTAGTGTAATAACTCAAAATTGGTCATGGGCAGTGACTTGGGAGCCTAACTATCATCTTGTATCGCGATTATCTTCAAGATTAAGGTAAGAATTTCTTGAATTAATGCTTGAGTTTCATATTTTGGACCCAAAACCCCAATTAATCTTAGGGCTTAATTTTAGCCCAAAGTATGCTTAATTTTCAACCATTTCTTGAGGGTTATGATTCCTTGTTTGTGTGTGAACATTGGGTTGGTCTCAGAAACTCATTTTTCGTATGTGATACCCACTTGGGGTTATGGTGTCATTTTTGTCCCCGATGAATAATAATGAAATATGGACATTATAGACTCGTATTGATGAGTAGATTATGGTTTTTTGATAGTGTGATGGCATTTTGACAATTGTAAAGTGAAGCTAAGCATGTGGTGCTTGAATTGAGGTTTTGCGGTTTGACCTTGAGGTAGGTTTCTGTCTATTTTTCTTCATACATAATGTGTGACATATGCTGCATGTGAATATGGATGTTAGGCTTGATTATGTGTAGGATAACTTAGCCTTAATTGTTGATACTTGGGGAATAGATGAGGTTTTAGAACCCATAAGATGGCATGTATATAATCCTTTTGTATGCTATTGGCTTTCATCTTTAGTTTAATTTAGTTATAACATTGATATGATATAATGCTATGTTTGTAATATGGTTTTAACATTTGAAGAATGATTTATATATTTAGCCTTACTGGGCTAGTATGGTAGTCTTGAAATCATAATTTAGGTAGAGTTGACTTCAGTCCCCTTATTTCTAGTCGAAGTTGCTATCTTAGGCTTGAATATGGGTTACTTGATATCTTGAAGATGAAGTAGATTCCTTAGCCTAGTGTGGGGCACAGTGTGCCTAATTATGGAAATAGTGTATTAGAAGTGTGATCATTTGATCCATTTAAGACTAAGCTTGTGCTAAGTCTTGTGGATTTAGTAGGGACATTAGATATAGATGAGGCTATTAAACATTGGAATAGGGTTACTTCATAACTTGTTAACTTGTATTGATATTTTCTGATTGTGGCTTTGGAGTTATAGTTACGATACTCATTGTGGAAGAGATTTTGGGCATTTAGAGATAATATTCCTCTTAGATATGTTTTGTGGTCTATAGAGATGCTATTTCCTGTTAGACTTGATGATTAGCTTATAGAGATGCTATTTCCTCTTAGACTTGAAGATTGACCAATAGAGATATCATTTCCTCTTAGACTTGATGATTGTCCTATAGAGTTGCTATTTCCTTTAGTCATGATTGTTGGACTTATAGGGATGATGTTTCTCTTGGATATGTAATTTATCTTAGACAAGCTATATTCCTCATAGTCTTAATGTATGACCTATTGATATGTGATATCATATAGAAGATTAAATGTTTATATACATTATGGCTCCTAGATATGAGATTCCTCTTGTATACGAGAGGATTACATGATTATTGATATTATGCCTACTAAATGTGTGATGCCTCCTATATGTGAGATGATTAGAGTTATGCTACGGCTTATCAATGTGATTATTAATATGAGTCCCGAATATGTGTATGGTCCTAAGCCCGTGATTATGATGTTGTGATTTTTCCAGATAAATTAATGGGCCAAGGGCCGCATTATGATATCGATTAAATAGACGAGAAATGCTTATCATAATATGTGATGATGTGATTACAGTTTATGAATAGAAAAATGTATATGTTTGTATACACATCTCTCCGGTATGGGAAGGAGGAAGATGCAGTACAATGCTTATAATTCCACTGATAGAATACGGGTGATGGCATGCATAGATTTGGTACATTCATGATTATTTACCATTATAAATGATATGATTATACCTGAACTGTGATCTTATGATTGCTCTTCTTGTTAGATGGTTAAGCTATATGGTAACTAGATGTCTATTAGGGGACTATAGCACTTGATGGCTAGGAATCTAATATATTAGTTAATAAATCTTGCTTAGTTGAAATTTGGTAGCGACGATGGTTAATTAATGAATGGTGTGAGTTAATAAAAGATGGTTAGGTCAAAAGTAGTAATGTGTTGTCTAGTAATGATTAATGGATATAGGATGATTAGTTGATACTAATGAATGGTAGGAAAATAATGGTGTTCGTTTAATGATGAACCTTGACTAGATATTAGATGATGACTATTAAATAAATAATGGTCAGTTGTCATCCCATGAATAAGGATTATGTGACGGATCAGGTTTAGGCTGATAACTAGAGGTTATGTGATGACTAATGCACTAGTTATTTTATAATAATAAGTGTTAGTTAGCTAATAACGGGTAGTTGGGAAGTATTGACTTGATAGATATTATATGGTGATATCTCTATGATTATGAGTATTTTAGTGTATCTTATTTGGTAATGGGAAATATGATGATATTGATACCCAGAGGATATCATTATGATGATATTGATACCTGCCAAGGCTGGAGGATACTATTGTGATGATATTGATACCCAACAAGGTCGGAGGATACTAGTGATGATATTGATACTCGGGAAGGTCGAAGGATCCTATTGTGATGATGTTGATACCCGGCATAGATAGAGAATATATTGATGATATGTTGATGCTCAAAAATGCCGAAAGATACTATTGATGATGTGTTGATACTCGACAAGGAAAGAGGATATATTGATGATATATTGATACCTAGCAAGGATAGTGAATATTGTTATGATGATGTTGATACCCGAAAAGGTTCGAAGATATATTGATGATGTGTTGGTACTTGACAAGGCCGGAGGTTGATTATTATGATGATAGTCCTGATGAGGACCGTTATGATAAGTTTTGATATTGATTGTGTACTTTTTATTCATTCCTACTTGCGCATAGCCTATCACCAATATGCACCTATGATTATCAGCGGGTATGGGACGGTTGCATATATATGGGTGAAAAATATTGGTTGTGTTGTTGTATGTTGATTGAACCTTCCAAGCCTGTGGCGGTGGTGGTATGCATTTGCTCGACTAGGTATTTGGTTGTCCGGAGTAGCCGTTTATTCATGTTGTTATTGATATTGTTGTTATCATTGTTATGATCATTATTATATCTAGCTTTTGACAGATTGGTCATTCATCCGATATCGAGATTTAAGGTATGTCTTCGGACTCTCCCATCTTATGATTACATTAGTATGCAAGATTATTTCATGTCTAGACATGTGGATTAGAAAGCCTGATTATGATACTATTTAAATCCTGATAGTATTATAATCAGGTCTAAAAATAAGAATATAATGATACAGGTTATGCTTTGAGATGACCTTATGTTTTTATGTATATATATACCTATATATATATAGCTATATGAAGCTATTGTACCACAGTATATCCCTTATTTCATTTTTTATATTGTTCTTTTCCTTGTATATTACTACGTATCTTTCATTCGCTCTTTATTCGTATATTGGCCTGGAATATATGGTATAGCATTGTTCTATATTGAATGTAGCTGGAATTTGATAGTTCACCGTGATGCTTCATTAGTCTTATTATGTTAGACTCTTGGACATGAAGACGATAGTTGTTACTTATTTTTTCATTGACTTGTCATATGATTTATGGACTCTTAGGTGTAGTTTCCATTTTTTCATATGTTGTATATGTCTTCTTTATCTTTTGAGATCAGTTGGCAGTTGCCTAAAGCGTACCATTTGTTTAGTACTCATACTATACTTCTACGACCTGTAGATCATAATATGGGTTATCACCGTTGATGTGTGCATCATCCGGAGCAACTGTTGTTTAGAGACATAGAGTGATCTCCTGACATTCGGAGTATTAACTATCTCTCTCTTATGTATTAGACTAGTCTCTAAGTTGTATTCATAGATAACTTGTATCAGTGTATTTCTCTTGATATTTCAATTTTTTTACTCTTTTGATATTAGAAGCTCCTGTATTCATGCCACTAGGTTTTGGAATTCTTCTATGTATCGATCTTTATTTCATATATTCCACATTCTTTTCCTTATATTATTGAGTAGTCCATTACTAGATGTTTCGGACTATGGGTTAGCTTGCCTACCGGTGGATTATGTTAGTCGCCATCTTAAATTGAGGAAATCGGGTCTTGACAAAGATTATTATCCGAGCTCTAAGATATGATATAAACATCCCTGTAGGAGCTAGGGAACCACCCTCCCACTAAATAATAGGCTCATTAGGAAATTTAAAGTCAACTTTATGGGTCCGACAATCTATGGATGCATAGCATGAGCGCAACCAATCCATCCTTAAAATAACATCGAAATCATCCATATCTAATTCATACAAATCCACCAAAGTTGCCTTAATACAAAAAGATACCACACACGCCCTATAAACTCTTTTAGCAATCACAGAGTCACCTACCTAGATAGAAACAAAAGAAGGCTCAAAAACACACTCTGGACCAACACCAAAATACACAGCCATAAAGGAGGTTACATAAGAGAGAGTGGACCCCGGATCAAGTAAACGATTTACAATGTGAGAAAAGAGTTACAATATACCAATCACGACATCAGGCTATTTCTCAGATTCCTGTTAGGTAGTAAGAAAACAGAGATAGTTCCGACCACTGTCGGAACTATATGGCACACCCTTTGAAGCTAGAGCCAAATAAGAAGCAACTAGAACCTTGTTCGATTCCGAAGAGACCTTACCAATCGGACAATTTCTATGCATTTGGCCTAGCTAACCACATTGAAATAACCTTTCCCTCCCCTCATCACAGAAACCCTAATGCAACTGACCATAAAAACTACAAGAAGGACATGATAAAGCCTACTAAGTCGCACTATCCTAATATTGGGCACCTTGTTCCATAAATTTATCACCACCCTAGTAATGCATGTCTCCCGATGGCTTCAGGTAGGGAGCACTAGCTATTGACAATGTGCCAAAACTACCCCACTTCTTATTTTGTTACTTACCACCATCTCTACCACTTTTTTATTGACCACTACTTTGCTCAGAAAACTTATAATTCTTTCCCTGTCTTTCCCCTATGTCAGCCTGCTTTCTATTTTCTTCCTCCATTATAGCATATGAATAACTAACCTAGAGATATCTATGTCTTGGATCAGCAATGTAGTCTTGCTTTCAAGTATCAACTCATGAGATAGTCTCGAAGGAAATTTTTTTATTCGAGGACTCATATCAGACACCATCTTTGGATCATACCGACACAACTGGTGGAACTTCAAGGCATACTCCTTGACCAATATCTTCTTCTATTTCAGATTAACAAATATCACCGTTTTCACTTCCCTCAACTCCTAAGGAAAGAAGCAGTCCAAAAATGCGTTTGAGAAAGTCTTCCATAGTTATGAATCCTGAAACTAACCCTTTTCCCTATCCCATTCCTCGTACCATTGGTATGCCATATCTTTTAGCTGGTAGCCAGCAAACTCCACCCCTTCTACATTCTTGCCATGCATAAACCTGAATATCTTTTCCATCTCCTTCAAAAAACCCTAGGGATCCTCCTCCAACTTAGTACTAGTAAAAGTTAGAGGGCTCATCCTCAGGAACTATCCAACCCTTGTGGCCTCAGAATATGGAATAGAAGACGCACTATGATCTGCCTGAGAAGCTACCAACTACGCAATCATATAAATTGGCTAATGAAATTTTGCATTCATCATGCCATCTTGAGGAGGACTAGAGAAAACCGGTGGAACTCTAGGACAATCAGGGACTGGAGCCCTAGGCTGATTATTGATTCCATAGGTAGATCATGTCCCAAAAACATCGTCCCCATTTAGGATAGAAGAGTTTCCAAGCTTATCAGATCATTGAGGCATGATCTGAAACACAAAAAAAGAAGGATTAGAGATGATTCTAGGACTTAGACTCCAATATTGAAAATAGAACAAAAGAAAGAGAAACATTCATAAATGCCTTACAGCCTCTGCATTATGAGTGTGGCACACTAAAAAACCTTAAAAGAGACTCTACTCTACATGGCTTTATAGACTCCCAATTGACCATGAACCTAAAGCTCTGATGTCAACCTGACATGACTCGAACTTCGGCCTTGTCATAATGGGCATCCCAAGTCCAAGCATGATCGGGGACCACCCCCCGATACCCAACCCAACCTCCAAAGACATACCCTGAGTTGGATAAATTCTAAACAAATAACAAAATAGCATATTTGTAGATATACTGACTTGGGGATAAGTCTATTTCCTAAAGAAACCCAATCGAGTCAGTCTATACAATAACCAACCAAACTAAGATAATAACCCATTGTGTTTATATACATATAATCCAAAAGAAATGTTAAAATCATAAATCAAATAAAGTCATACCGTATCAGCCCCAATACCAATTCAAGTTCCAAGGATGACACCATTTTCGATACCGCCCATTCCAATCTATAGTAGTCCCATAAATTATCTAACTAAAAGTAGAACAATATTCGATCAAAACATGCCACAAACCATAGCTAAAACCATAGTTTCTAAAATGACCAGAGTATGTAGGACATCCATGACATAAAATGGAGCTTTCTGGAATATGAAAGTTCACCAGTTCAATCTAACACAAGATGATCCCGAGTTTGATCACTAGGAAGGAAGAGTAGAATGGCCAGTTCCTATATCACGTTGGGCTATATCGATGGAAGATAGGTTAGTGGGTAAATACAAGCATGCACTCAAGATAATGATTAGTGCCAACCTTTAGAACAAAGTGAATGACCATATGCATACACAAATATGCATATATATATTCGTATTGGGAAAAGGAACCGGGTTTAGCATTCCTTCAAACCATTAACTTGGGTATAGGTAGCTTAACCTTCCTAGAACAATCCACAAGCTTTATGGGTCCAGTGTTATGATTTCTCCCAAAACTAACCTCAAAGAAAGTATGCTGCGGTCAAAACCAAATATAGTAACCCAACTAGGTTGGGGTCGAACCCACAAAGAAGATGAAGAATAGTTTCTTAACATGATGTAATTCACGAGTAGTGTAGAAAAGTAAATGGGGGATTTTGAAAGTAATCAGTAAGTAGTAAACAAACTTTAGTGCTTTGAGTTGTAAACAGTAGAAAACTAACATCAGGACTGTATTCCCCCTGGTTTCTTAATTCCACATGTTTTTTCTGTTCAACCCACCTATTTTACTTCTCTGCATGCAAAGTCTACAAGCTATGTATTATCAACATTCTTGTGAACGTTTTGGTAAATCTCACCCTTTACCTTGTGATTCTTAGGGCGTCACTTTGTTGCTCCTTATCTATGACCTTAGTTTAACTCTTACTTTTTGAGTCTCGAGTTGATTAGATGAGATGGCTGAATAATAATAATGGAAGTAAATCTAAAACTCCTATCTTAATCCTCTTTTCCCAATCATAAACTCCCTTGTGAGTACGTTTACTAATACAGGCTATCCCCAAGCTTCTGCAGTAGCTCTGAGGTTAATTATGATCAAGAAGATTAAGATATATGCTATTTTCTTTAGAATAGATGAATCTCTCACTTCCCTTGGGTAGTTAATCCACCAGGGTTCCCATAACCCTAGCCAGGGAAGTTAGCTGCTTATGTTCATGCAAAAATCCATTATAATCGATAAAGAAAGCTGTAATTAATTGCACAATAATGAGAATAATAAAATCCAGAATCTACTATTGAATTAAAAAACCCAAAGATCTCATGAATAGAGTATCAATGGTGAAAATAATGTAAAAGTATGTAAAAGAATATCAAAGTATGTAACCTAATAAAAGATAAACCCTAGGGTATTTATTGTGTCTAAAATATACTCGAAAATCCTAACAAAAATGGGAAACGTAAAGTTAAGTCGACACATGGTAGGACTCGCTCATTCACTCGTATGCTCATCATACAAGATGAACCATTCCGCTCATATCAATTCCAGTGTCTGGTCTCCTAAGGATTTAACTTTCTGCTCTTCATATGACTTCTGCTCATGAGTCGTACCTTGATCATATGACTTGTGTCCCTCACTCATAGCCACTTAGGACTTCTATTTTTCCATGATTTGAACACTGTTCTACTCACGATTTTCCAAAGTTTCCCTATACTAGTTGTACTAAGACTTTCATCTCAGATACTTCTATGACTTTAATTTAGATGGTAGATTTAGATTTTATTATACATACGACTTCTTCATACGGATCGTATCCTTGCTTACGACTCAAATGCTTGAGTCGTCTCTTCTAAGGACTTTGTTTTTCTTCTGCTTCTTGGTTTTTGTTGTTTATATGAGTCAGCATCCAAGTCGTATGATGTATTGACAACTCGTGAGGAGACTCATACCTTGTAGTGACTTGGTATTTCCAGGTCTTTTTCTTCCATTTTCATCCCAACACTCTTGTAGATATGTTTTACCTGCAATAAGTAAAAAAGTACATCATATCTACTAAAACAACCTAAGTTCATGCATAAATTCATAGTTTTAAGCATCAAAAGTGTCATGTTTCCACAAACTATCAACACCCTCAACTTAGACTTTTGTATGTCCTTAGACAAATAAAATTAAAAACTATTCCATAACACAGAAACGATACTTAAACTTGAAGATCTTAAGCTACTCATGGCAGTGAGTTTTAATTAAATTTTCAACCATGTAACTCTCCACCTTGTTTTAACTTTTCAAAATTCAAAGTGCATATACCAATTTAGCACGCAGAGAAACACAAGTGAATCCAACGATGGCATTATATTAGCAATAGACAATTGGGAATTGACACGAATTACATTCACCAAGCAATCTAGAAAACTAGCAACATAACCCGCGTGCGCTCACTATCAAAGAAATCCTTTTCACTCAGCTAAGATTACTCAATTAATTCAGGGATATAACAAACCACACTCTTCCTCACAAAGAATTATCATTGTTTTATACAGAATACCATAGGCTTGCCCTTACATTCTATTCCTATGTTTTCAAACAGTCGAAATAGGATCACTACAGGACTTTATTCGTCTTGTAATATATGTATGGGGATGGTATGATATCCTTTTGGGATTTACTTAGTGACTACGCTACCTTGACACCACTCTTTCTTCAGGGTCCACTTATTCTTCAATTTTTGTTTCCGTCCTTATGTATCCCTTTTTATTTTGACACGTTAAGGTTGGGCCAGGTACAATTTTCTCACTTTATTTTTCTTTTTTTTCTCTTTTTCTTTTTCTTTCCATTGCAAATTTTCTTCTTCTTTTATTTTCTTTTGTTTTTACCACACCTCACTTTTTCATATTTTTCTTCTATACAACTTTTCTTCATACTCGTTTTCTCCTACACACACCTATAATAGCCGCCCTCTACTTAGGCATTTTTCCTAAATGGAGGTGCATAGTCTCCAGAGAGGACTAGAGACAAAATAAGTTTATTGTAAGGGAAACAGAAAGGTGAAATTACTGTAATAAAAAAGAATGTGTCAATTTAGCTCAAAAATTGGATCAAAGGGATTCATTCTTATTTGGTTGGGTATTTATACGCTAGTGGACTTACAATAAAAAGGACCTATGATCATCTCGTACTTGACTATCCTTGACCTAGGTAAAAGAAACCAGGAATGTTCTAGATTCCTCTCCACAAAGAACTTAGTTATACCTCACACACTCACACAAGGTTAATTTACTAAGTACTACCTATCTAGTTATGCAATTGTTTTCCCTTGATTGTTCTATCCCTAATCCTAATTCCATTATCAAATTCACAATAGTCTTCCTCATATATATATCACACGGTTAACAAAAATTCAGTAGGGGTGTCAAATTTCAACACAATCTTTTTAAACACAAATACATAGTATAATTATTTCATATCCACAAATGTTTTGAAACTCATGAATCAATTAAATTTAAAATCAATTCAAAACTCGCAATTCATTGCCAATACTTTTCAAAATCACTCAAAAATAAGAAAAAAAAAACAATATTCTGCCATAGGTGCTAGTTTTCTTCCTATTTACGTTGTCAGCGCCAAACCTGTAAGTCATAATAGATGTTTAGCTATTTAAATTTTTCAGCTACTCCCAGATATGAAAAATAAGATACAGTCCCACCTAAAAATAAAAAACCTTGAACTATCCCTAGTGCTAAAAAATAAATAGAAGGTAAGGATGTAAGGTCATACCTACGAACTCAAGCCACTGGGTCAACAAAATCAGCACGTGGGCCTTAGAACCTGGTCCTACTATCTTCAGCAATCATCCCATCAGCAAGGACTAAATCAACAACAATAGTCGCGGGCATAACACCATTCCCCTCAACATCAATAATTGTTGATCTTGAACCACTGGATCCAGTAGCTATCTCAGAGACTCGTGTATGTTGGTATATCTCATCCTTTATGTTGTCTGCCTTAGTCTTCTTTTCAACCTCCTTGTCTTCACGCTTATTTTTTTTTCTCTCTTTCGTTCTTAAGTCTCCATAGTTGGTACCGATATTGGGTACAGAATAGACCAAATGTTATTGATATGGACTATGCATACCACCATCTTAATCACGGGCTCCAGAATCACCGATCTATCAAATAACTCTGATATCATCTTCTTTATTTTAGCAACCTTGGCTTTAATCTTAGCAATATCAGGCATCTACCCAATATCCAATTGTAGAGTAATCCTTGACTTAAAGGCATCAAGTCGACCTTGGATTCGTATATCTTGGCTCACCATCTATGGATCAACCCAGGGCTTCATGCCCCCTTCTATGAAGTTGACCTTGGCTTCCAGCCTACCCAATCTCAACATTGCCTTAATCCATATGACCTGCAAAATAATTATCAAACCAGCAGGCATACCACTCGGGTAGGGTGGTATATACTTTACTAGAGATGGGGCACTAGACGTATTCACGACATCTGTGATCTAGGTTGTCTCAGACTATCCACCCATATTAACAGTATCAATGGTCTCAGCTATATCTGGTTGTCCATTCTGCCTAAATATATCAGCTACAATATCAGTGGTACGCCACACCTGTATGGCCTATAGGTTTGATGAATCTCGTATCAGCCCAAGGTTAGTAATGTTGGTGGACTCGATTATCTCATCCACCCCTGGGATCTCCTATACCCCTGTAGACAAACATAGTTACGTGATCATACAAAGATATACCAGCAGTGACTTCTCACCTTTTATAGCTCTGTCTCTCATATCCCAATCTAGAAACTCCCTAATATCAAACTCGTATCCATCTATGAGGTCTACTATTATAGCAGCCCAAATTAGGCATAACATTATCTCTTGTGGTAGGACAAGGACAGTGTTTGGCCAATGTCTACCATCCTTAGCCTCGAATGTTAGTGTATTCTTTTTAATTTTCTGGGAGACCACCCTAGGACCTTTGACAACCCATACAAGATTTTCTCTCAGCAATCCACTAAAAAAACCCCTCTTGTAACAACTCGAGACTACCCCCTAGTCATCACACGGTGCTTGTAACCCTGAAAGACCACAAGCTAACCCATGAATGATATCTATTATGAGCACTGAACAATAATACTAAAATAATTATGGAATAATAGGTTGAAATACCATAAGGTTCAAAACATCTAAAATATTGATAATGAACAATAACATCTGAATCTGAAATACTATCTGAAAATTTAGTCTGAAAAACCTCTAACTAAAACTATTTGAAAGTGCAGTTGATGGGGAATTCCTCCATCTAACTCCATCTACGAACATATTTCTAAGCTGAAGTACTAAAATAAAAGCATATCCTCGATGATGAAGACTCACTACTAATCCTACTATTGCTGGCAAAATCTGGCTAAGAGAGGTCAGAAACTTGAGCGTCTGATCCTATGATATGAAATATCATAACACAAGAAATGGGTATGCGATCAGTACTTGGGAATGTACTGGTATGCTAAATAAGGTAACTCTAAATGCATGGGTTCATATGCATGAACAATAACTAAATGACTGATATGTAAGAGCTATATTAGCATACATGGAGGATCTATAACCACCGCACATTCTGTGTATACTATAACTAACTATACTGAAACTGAATCTAATAACTGATAACTAAATATACTGATAATCTGAGATCACTGATAATTTGAATTACAGATAATTGAGTGACTATATTTGACATCCCTGATTGTATAGAACTGAACTGAGTTCTATTATGAAAACTCAAACTAAAATTGAAAATATGGGAGGTAATCATCTAATCGATATGCCCCAACTTAAACTAATAGGGTTCCAATATATAACCCCAATTAGAAGGGCTCCAGTACCGTGCCATGGGTAAAGACAAGATAAAGAGTAACCCTCTTCAAGTAGGTTCCCTAAACGAGAATGGTGGTACCCTCTACTGGCAGGTAGAGCACCTCACCAACCCTCAACTGGTAGGTTTGATGTCCCAACCTACACTGGATATGTACTTCTAGAATGGAAGGATTGCTTGTAAGGATCACACCCTCTGCTGGTAGGTGATCCCCCATCCTTGGGTTCACTCGGTGCTGAATCCTACTCCCAACTGAAAGACATTGAATTGAGTATACTAAACTATACTGGAATGATACTAAGATTACTTAGTTTTCATATGTTCTGTAACTAGCTTAATTCTACTAAGTTCTGTAACGGATTGTGAGTACTACTGATCATGACATGACTAATACTATTTTGTAACTATCACTGGCTATAGGTAAATAGCTAAATTTTTAGGTATTAAATATCCCCAGGACTCAATAGCATTAAAAGTAAATCAAAACATCATCTTAAATAACATAACAATGTTCACTTGGTCATAATTCATTCATAAAGAGATTTCATCAAAGAATCGTAATGCAGTAACTTGTACATGAATGGGAGATACATGTTAGCATGCTAGAATGGCATTATTTCATTCTCATAGACATTTTATCAAACACATAAGAAGCATACTTGTTTCATTAGATCACAAACAATTAGGGTTAACATGGTTACAATAATCAACTTGAAAATTAAAGAGTTTATCATGAATATCATGTAATTCAACATATACTAGAATCAATTCTTTGAACTTGTAATCTAAATCTTGGATTAAAACTCAAACGACACCATGAACATGAATTCAATCGAATTCAAACATGGAAATCATAATTCATAACTCTTGTATTTTGAAAAAAATAAATTCTTGGGATCCATGAAAGGTAAGGATCCATTGTTGAAAATCTAACCTACATTAATTCATGAAATTCGTGGAGTTCTTAGAGAGATTCTTGGGATTGACCTTGACGCTTGAGAGCTAGGGTTTGTTTTCTTTAGAGAGAAATACCTTTTGATTTTTGGAAAAAGTGAATAATGAAGGGTTTTACACTTTTGTAGGGCTTAAATTCCATATCTGGAAGGAATAAAAATTATGGGAAAGACTGTTTTAACCCTGGGCGCAACTTTAATTTTCTATGAAATTTTTCTGATCTAGACCCTTGGCGTGACGTGCTGCTATCGTGTTATGTCACTATAAAATGAAAACTGTGAAATTTAATGGTGGCATGATATGGTGGTATCACATTACCACTTTGTCTGTGAACTGGAAGTGCACCACGATGCAGTGGAATCGGTTGGTACACTGGAAATTTACAATTGTGAACTGGTTCTATGGCGCAATGCACCAATATCGCGGAGCAACACTGGAAACTAAAAATTACTATTTTGACACACTAAGCGACGCTCTACTGGCCTAAATGATGATGTTGAACAACTGAAATTAAATTCACTATAACTTCTTACCCGGTTGTCAAGTTTAGGAGAATTTTATATCATTGGAAATCTAATTGAATTTCCTACGAAATGAAAGTCTCTAATATGAAAATTACTCAATTTGTCAAAAATTTTATTTAGGATAACCCATGTACGGAGGGTTAATCTAGGTTATGGAAATATGAGGTATTACAATATCTCTCCTTTGGGAACATTCGTCCTCGAATGTGGCTTGTTAAGCTGAGAGAGTATGGATAGACTGAGTTTATATACAAAATTAGACATGCATAAATAAAATTGATCACGTGACTGGTCTGATAAACTAAACTTACATACTGACCATGTATATCTAATGCATTATTACATGTCAAAAATCTATTTATGAAATACATGACTAACATGAGGATGATATGGGATGGTAATTGATACCAAGTTTGTAACAGTACTGAATATGGGAATGAGTAGGTTTACGGAAGACTGTGATGATCTACAAAACACCATCTAACTTATGGACAACTAAATGACTTTGACGCACTACTGAGGCCTGAGGAACACATGGCATAAACTGAACTTCATGGACCATGTAGAGTGAAACATGAAGCATGAGAACTAAGCATACTACAAAATATGACTATGCATATCATGAACTGCATAGCTTAAGTTTAGAATTTCTGAACTTATGGAACCCAATTCGTACTATAGAGTGAACTGGAACTCCTTATACTTGGAATTCTAAGCATGCATGGTCTTCTATCGTGTACTATATTACCATCTCACCCTGGATTAAAGTCATTGTTCTATGTCCGTAGGTCACTAAATCAATAAACCTACTACTATTTCAGGGCTTAACCTTGGTATGGACTGCTATGTAAAAAATTATAAAAGATAGAGAAGCTCATGGATCTAATAAGGCATAAACATATAAGTGGGATATTTGTAACTTACTAGTGACCACATCAAGAGGACTTTCCTGATCTTGCCAGGACTAAAATGCATAAAATATGTTTAGATGTTCCCACTGAACTAAAAGCAACACCTTGTTGGTTTGGGTGACCTGACTGAGCTAAAGGACAACTATACTGACCTTAAGAACCTGACTTAGGACAATCTCTGATTTTGTGGCCTGGCTTGCCACACCCAAAACAAACATCACTGCCAACTCTAGACACACCCTTATAATTCTTACCACACTCTCTACAAAATATATTAGCATGACCATTGCTTATGATTTCTTAGGTCAATGGTACACTGGCTGAGGATGGAGCTGGAATTAAAGAATTTGGACAAAACTGGGAACATTTACCCTATCTGACTTAGGCTGATTGAAATTAAAGATACCTACTCTCGTTCTCTTATTTTCCCTTTCTTTATCCTTAAGTTTCTGCTCTTCAATCTATTGAACATGGATCATAAGCCTAAATATGTCCATTTCTTTAATCAACATCATTGTTCTGCACTCCTTAACCATACTATCTAACGCCTGAGATATGATCCTAGACCTATTTTCTACTACTACATGGATAGCATACCTGGCTAACTAAGTCAACTCGAGGGAATACTCTTTTACACTTATGCTACCTTCTCTAGGATTGATGAACTCTTAACACTTTGGCTTCTCTTAGTACTAAGGGAAAGAATCTATCTAGACAGGCAGTAGCAAACTCTTCCCACTCTATGGGCTCTGCATCTATCCCTCTATCCACTTTCCTCTACTTAAACTACGTATAGGATACATAATGTAGTTGATAGGCGGATAACTCAGTACTCTCACTCAAAGTTATTCCCATGATATTTCTTACTTTCTAAACCTGATCGAGAAACTCCTGTGGGTCCTCTTCTGACTTAGATCCCATAAAGGAAGGAGGATTTATCCAGGTGAAGCCTACAATCTTGGTTGCAGCAGTATTGGCCACTGTGTTGGCCGTAACAACAGCTGGCCATTCATTCTGGGCTACAACTGAATTGGCTAGAGTACTGAATATAGGTCTGAATTTTGTGTGTGAGACATGTTCATCCAGGGGTTCTTCTTGAACGGGCAGAGGGGCTGACTGGTTTCCAGTTCTTCTTTCATTAGTCCTTTTGGGAGGTATGTTCTGTAAATGAAATGAAGAAGTGGATTAGACTGACATACTAACTTAAGCTCATGCTCACTCATACGACATGAATACCGAATAAAGGGAAACTTTTCCTAAAACATCTCATGTCCTCCTATCCATAAGTATGGTGTGATACCCATGCACAAGACTCTATGTGATGCCACTTTTCAGACTCCATAGGACACTATTGAACCTTAGTCTCTGATACCAAGTTTTTAATAACTAGAGACTACCCCCTAGTCATCACACGGTGGTTCTGACCTCGAAGGACCACAAGCAACCCATGAATGATATCTGTTGTGAGCACTAAACAATAATACTAAAATATTTATGGAATAATAGGCTGAAATACCATAAGGTTCAAAACATCTAAAATACTGATAATGAATAATATCTAAATCTAAAGTACTATTTGAAAATCTAGTTTGAAAACCTCTAACTGAAACTGTCTAAGAGTGGAGTTAATGGGACATTCTCCCAACTAACTCCATCTACTAACATACTTCTAAGCTGAAGTACTAAAATAAAAGCATATCCTCAATAGATGAGGACTTACTGCTAAGTTTACTACTGCTGGCTGAATCTGGCTAAGACCAATCAGTAACCTGATCATCTAAACCTCTAATATGAAACATCATAGTGCAAGAAACGGGTATGTGATCAGTGTGTGGGAATATATTGGTATGCTAAATAAGGTAAGGCTGAATACATCGAATCATATGTATAAACAATAACTAACTAAATGATACGCTAGAGCTGGATTAGAATACATAGAGGATCCGTAACTGCTGAACATATTAAGCATACTATAACTTAGTACGCTAAAGTAAATCTAATAATTGATAACTGAATATAATGATAATCCGAGATCACAGACAATAGGAATTACTAATAACTGGGTGACTGTATCTGACAGTCCTGATTCTATAAAATTAAATTGAGTTCTATTCTAAATACTGAGACTAAACTGAAATTGTGGGAGCTAATCATCTAACTGATATGCCCCAACCTAAACTAATAGGGGTCCAATCTATAACCCCAACTGGAAGAGTGCCAGTAACATGCCACGTTTAAAGACAAGCTAAAGAGTAACCTACTACTGGCAGGTTCCCTAAATGGGAATGGTGGTACCCTCTACTGGCAGGTAGAGCACCTCATTAACCATCAATTGGAAGGTTTGATGTCTCAACCTACACAGGCTACGTAGTTCTAAAATGCAATGATTTCTTCTAAGAATCACACCCTCTGCTGGCAGGTGAGCCCCCATGCTTGAGTTCACTCAGTGCTAAATCCTACTCCCAACTGAAAGACACTAAGCTGAGTATACTGAACTGGACTGTACTGCTACTAAGATTACTGAGTTTTCCTAAGATTGTAACTGACTGAATTCTACTAAGTTTTGTAATAGACTGAGTGTACTACTGATCATGACATGACTTATACTATTTTGTACCTGTCACTAGCTCTAGGTAAATATCTAAATTTTTGGGTATTAAATATTCTCAACACTCGATAGTATGAAAAAAATTAAAGCAAAGCATCATCTTAAACAACATAACAATGTTTACTTGGTCATAATTCATTCATAGAGATATTTCATCAAATACTTGTAGTGTATTAACTTGTACATAAATAGGAAATACATGTTAGTATGATAGAATGGAGATATTTAATTCTCATAGACATTTTATCAAACACATAAGAAGCATACATGGTTCATTAGATCATAAACACTTAGGGTTAAAATGGTTACAACAATAAACTTGCAAATTGAAGGGTTTATCATGAATATCATCTAATTCAACACATGCTAGAATCAATTCTTGTAACTTGTAATCTAAATCATGGATTAAAACTCAAATGACACCATGAACATGAATTCAATCTAATTCAAATATAAAAATTATAAATCATAACTCTTGTATTTTAAAAAAAAATTCTTGGGCTCATGGAAGCTAAGGATCCATGGATGAACATCTAACATACCTTAATTCGTGAGATTCTTGGAATTCTTAGAGAGATTCTTGGGATTGACCTTAATTCTTGAGCGCTAGGGTTTGTTTTCTTGAGAGATAAATACCTTTTGATTATTGGGAAAAGTGAATAATGAAGGGTTTTAAATGTTTTTAGGGCTTAAATCCCACATCTGGGTAGAATAAAAATTATAGGAAAGACTATTTTAACCTTTGGCGCAACTTTAATGTGAAATTTTCTCGATCTGGACCCCTGGCGCGATACGGGGCTCTCATGTCGTATCACCAGAAAATGATAACTAGGAAATTGCATGGTGGCGCGAAGTGGTGGTATCACATTGTCCTTTTTATTGTGAACTAAAAGTGCACCGCAACGTGGTGAAATCGTATTCGTACATTGGAAATTGACAATTATGAACTGGGTCTATGGAGTGATGCAGCAATATTATGGAGCAACACTGGAAATTGACAATTGGTATTTTTAAACACTCTGCGACGCACTATTGGCCTGAATAATGATGTTTAACGACTGAAATTTAAAATCGCCATAACATCTTACCCCATTATCAGATTTAGGTAAATTTTAAATTATTGGAAAGCTTATTAAATTTCCGACGCAATGGCAAGCTCTTATCTTAAAATTACAGAGTATTCCAAAAATTTTATTTTGGATAACCCACGTACTGAGGGTTTATCTAAGTTAGGGAAATATAGGGTATTAGACATCTTCTCCTCCGAACCTATTTATTTTTGAGTAAATTTTCTTATCTCCTCTAGCAGATAGTCTATCTCCCCTATGTTGATAGGAGGTTGATAATCCGGTCAGTATAATGATCGGCCAATGTTGCATAGGGAAATATTTACATGAACTTCTAGAATAGTCAACATAGGGACAGGATCACTACCTTTTCACAATTGACTATGTGGATTTTTCCTGTTAAGCTCATCCTTCTATGCCATATAGAAATCATGTACAAGTACCTCATTATATTTTTTTGACCTCTCATTATCCATTCAAATCTTTGTTGCTTTAAGTGCTCTTCGAATATAGGTAACTTCATCATCTGAATAGTTTTCAATCTATGCTCCAAATACAACACCCATTTAATCTTTCCAGATGGTAGTCTCACATTCTATCAGTAAATAGCTCTTGCATATTGGGGTATCCCCATCATTCAATAATGGACACCAGAGCAGTGGTAAGTACAAGTGAAGGGTCCTATCTATCTTTTGGTATTGCATCGACCTCTTCTATACCATGAGCATTCTAAGATCTTGCTTCTTTTGAAATAGAGTCTGCATCATCTGATAGTGAAGGTGTATAAAGAGGGGAAATAGTCAAGTTCTTTCTCCTTGAAGCCCTTAGAGGTGTGTCCTCCAAAGATGCTATGTTCTTTCCCTTGGTTCCTTTTTGTGCCTTTGGGTCAACCTTGCCGTTTTGTGTGCAGTCATATAAGTCGCCACTACTAGTGAAAGATTCAGTGGCTTTAAAACTGGATGATTATGATTTTTGTTTCCCTTATTGGCCACTTGTTTGGACGAAGTTGCATTTTTTGGAGGCATTGTACCGGTAAGTACACCTTTATTTGTAATTAAATAACAAAAAGAATGTAAAATAAGAAAGTAAATTATCAATGTACATTTAGTATTGGGGGTACGAGTAGAGGGTATATGGACTGGGTACGACACATATGATCAAGTTCTATGATACTCTATGTATTCATGGGTGTTTATTAACTTCCATATTAGTCCTCCTAACGAGTAGTGAGCTAAGGTACGATTACTAACTAACGCTCATAAGGAAGTCAAAAACATATTTCAAAAATATAAATCTTCCTAGGTTAGTACGACTTAAGTGTATGAGTCATATAGTTTGTGTAGGACTCGTTTATGCCAGTCATACGCACACCAGAACTTAAACTTAGTTAAACTAGTATGTTGTCATAGGCACGAGTCATGTTACGACTCGTTACTTGTGGGTACTAGTCCTAAGATATCTCGTATCCACTGCAACATAGAGGTTCAACTTAAGAGTTGACTTCAAATCAAATTTCCCAAAATACCCATCTACTTTATACAATAATATTCCACAAATTTGGACAAAATAACACAAAATATCAACACCCAAACCCTATTTCACATCCAATTTTCATTTTTAACTAAACTTCTATGACTAGGGTATCAAAATTTATCCCTCAAGTAAATTGAACTTAAACTAAGTTACGAATTACTCACATTTGGGATTGAAACTCAAAATGTAATGAATATGTGTATGAAAACTTACTTGTGTGGTTGAAATTTTTAGCTTTGACCAATTTTGAGTTTTGTTCTCCCAAATTCGTGCTTACTTCATGAGAGGTGAAGAATCCAACATGTTTGTAGTTAATTTAAAGTGTTTTTTGTGTCCATGCATTCAAATTTCTTTAATCCATGCATACTCTTTATCTTGTGACTTCTCTTATTGGCACTAGCTCATTCTTCTTATTAGGAGCAACAACAAAACCATCTTTCTTAGAACACATTATACCAGACTAAACCACTTACTATTAGTAATAAGATACACTACACCAGGATCTAACCACTTGATTATCTTTTTTTTTCACCACATCCTACATAAGAGGATTGAGTTGTCGCTGATGCTCTTTGTGTGGAATACAATCAGGATCAAATTGAATTTTATTAGTACCAAAACTAGGTGAAATACCCATAATATCTATAATGGACCAACCTATGGCCCTCTTGAATATCTATAATACTGATAACAATATTTCTACTTCTGTTTCTCCTAAGTTAGTTGAAATGATTACCAACGAAGTGTTATTAGCTCCTAAAAATGCATATCACAAATGAGAAGAGATAGCCTTCAACTCTAAAATAGGTGGCTCTTCAAATAATGAATTAGCGGGTAGAATAGTTCTATTCTTCAAGGCCAAATAAAGCTTTTTTGGTGCATAAGTATACGAACCACTCATATACAGTGCACACACTATTTCATCACACTCTTTAATACCATCACTATCAAAGTTCATGATCACGGTTGTAAGAACTTCAAAGCCTAATGCCTCTTTAATAGAAACATAAGCATTAGAATCATCATCCCAAAAAGTAATAGAATCAACATCATGGAGAGAGTCTATCTCTTCATTATACACATCAATCATAAATAAAACTCTTAACTCATCTGGCTTCTTTATGGTTTTCCATACATTAAATATAACTTGCTCATCATTGAGTTTCATTATTAGATATCCTAGCTCCAAGTCAATAAATATCCTTTATGTTTCTAAGAAAGGTCTTCCCAAAATAATTGTGACTTAAGAATCCACTTTACAGTCTAATATCACAAAATCAGCAGGAAAAATAAAAGAAGCCACCTTAACTAATACATCATATCAAATACTAACTGGCCTTTTCAATATTCTATCTTCCATCACTAGACTCATGGTAGTTAGAGTAGGGGGCCTAATACCAACTACTTAAATACATCTAATGAAATGATGATTCTATCCCCCAAATCATATAGCACACGAGCAAAGTGGAAAGATCCAATGGTTCAAGGTATAATCAAGGCACCCAGATCTTCCTTCTTCTCTACCAAAGATCTAGTTGCGATAATGTTGCAATGATGAATATTATCAACTTGCTCATAACTGGCTGACATCTCCTTGGTGATTAGATCCTTCATTAATTTTGCATATGCTGGCATTTTCTCCAATACCTCTTCAAGTGGGATGTTGACTTATAGCTCCTTTAGCATAGACAAAAATTTATGATACTTACCCTCTTTTTGATTCTCTTTTAGCCTTTAAGGAAAAAAAGGGTGCAATCTCTGAATGGGCTTCAGAACAGGCTCATCAACCTCACTTTTTCATATTTTTTGCTTGCTACTACTCTTCATATCAATAGCATCATCATCAATATTTGGCTCATAAAAAGTGGGTCCATAGTTCTTTTAACACTTCAACTGGTAATGGCATGGCAGTGACCATCATTCTTAGATTTGAAATTATTTTACTTGGAAGAGTGCCAAGTTGCCTCTAATTTAATGTAGCCGACATCTAACCATAATATTGTTCTAGTTTTTTAATTGCTATATTATGTGAAACAACTTTCAGATTCGGTCTGGATAGGTCTACCTTAATCTCTTCAAGATAGCTCTCTTGACTTTCTTGCCCTTTGACAATTTTTCACAACATTCCTCCATTCTATATTATGCATAATGGTTAACTGGTGGTACGTATTTGGCACTCTTCTACTTGTATTCATCTTTCCACCAACAATCACCAGCTCTCTTTTGACTTCTATCTCTGTATCAATCATTATAAGAGTTTTGACCTTGATTTTCTTTCCCTTGGGCTCAAAAACCCGCCAAACTACGATCAAGATACTTCGCTTCCTATTTAGATTCAATCTCAAAGTTCTATAAGTAGACCCCTATGCCGCAACTGTATCGACTTTCTTAGCACTCATTATTGCAAACTATTTTGTAAGTAGTGCAATATCTGTCCGAGCTGTGCAACCATTTGTTCTACAAAATCCTGACTAGTTGTATATGCATTATCTGCTCCAATAACATATGTAATAGCACCATGGTCAATATCTCTAGTATGAATATCTCTATTTTTCATCAAAATATCATATAACATATCCTAGAAGCATTTACTAAAGATGCATGAATACAACTTCTAAAATTGTGTCTGACATTGCTCTCGAACTGACATTCAATGATCTATAAAATATTTTCAACAAATTTGATCATCTGATTCTGTGATTAGGTACCATGTTCAGTTTTTTCTTGAATCTAAACCATGCTTCATATATGAATTTTGCTATTAACTGACTGAAGTTGTAAATCTCAACTTTTAACTATAGGATCTTTTAAAAAGGAAAATTCTATCTAGAAACAATTTACACAACTCATGACAGGTAGTGATTGAGCCTCTAGGAAGTTTCCCTAATCATAGTGAAGCTTCTACAGTTAAAGAAAATAGGAGCAACCGTAGTCTCAAAGCTTCTTCATCTACCCACGGAATAGACTATGACAAACAAATCCCAATTAAGTTAGCAAGATGCATGTTTGCATCATCAGTTGTTGATCTTGAAAATGCACCCTTCAAATTTACCAATTGGATCATTGCTCTGGTATTGCAAAATTTAATATTTAGGGGTAGTTCAGGAGGAACAAGGCTCCTATTTAAGAAAGTTCAACATATCCCATGTCTTCATCATCATCATGTGGTTGAAGATACTGATAAAAAGGAATCATTGAGGCTCTACCTCTTTGCGCTCTTCCTTGCTGCACAGGCACTTGTCTTCGCCTAGCTAGCACTGCATTCTCAACTCAGACCTGCTCTTCCACCACTCAAGCTTCTTTTGTTATTGCTGCTAATGATTGTTCTTTTTGTCTATCAAAAACATTCTATGGATCATCTAGTGGTGGCACATTATGAGGGTCTAGAACCCTAGCCAAAACACCATTATGAACTTGTTTGACCATCCTTCGTGGTGTTTGAAGAATTCTTTTAGGATTTGTATCAAAGAGAGTAAGGGATCTCCTCTTGTCCTAGTGTTTGATATACACTGGCATATGCCAAATCAAAATCAAAAAATAAAACCTACGAACTTCAGAATATTTAATCAATAAATTACACCATCTCTCCTAGAAAAGATGCCAAAATATAAAGTCACCCCAAACATGCCAAATATAGTAACCCAGCTAGGTTGGGGTCCCAAAGTAAAGATGTGGAATAGTTACTTAACATGATGTATTTCATGAGCAGTCCAAAACAGTAAATGGGGTATTTGAAAGTAATCAGTAAGTAGTAACCAAACTTAAGCGCTTAAGTTGTAAGTATTAGAAGACGAACATTAGGACTGTGCTCTACATGGTTTCTTAATTCTAAGGATTTCTCGTGTTCAACCCATCTATTCTACTATTCTGCATGTCAAGTCAATAAGATATTTACTGTCAACAGTCTTGTGAATGTGTTGATGAATCTCACCCTTTACCTTCGCAAGTGTCAAGGCATCACCTTATTTCTCTTTGTCTATGACTTTAGTTCAACTCTCACCTTTGAGTCTCGAGTTGATTAGTAGATATAGAAGAATAATAATGATGGAAGTGAATCTTAAATTCCTATTTGAATCCTGTTTTTCCAATCATAAACTTCGTTGTGTGAATGTGTACAAATACAGGATATCCCCAAGCTTCTGCAGTATCTCAAAAGTCAATTATGATGAAGAAAGATTAAGATACATGCAGTTTACTTTAGAATAAATGAATCTCCCACTTTCCTTTAATTTTTAATCTACTAGGATTCCCATAACCCAAGTTAGGAAAGTTAGCCACTCTTGTTAATGCAACAATCAATGATAATCAATACAGAAATCATGTAATAAATTGCACAATAATGAGAAGAATAAAATCTGGAATCTGCTATTGAATAAAAACACCCAAAGATCTCAAGAACAAAGTATCAATGTTGAAAATAATGTAAAAGTATGTAAAAGAATATCAAAGCGTTTAACGTAATAAAAGAAAAACCCTAGGGTATTTATAGTATCTCAAAAATAATTAGAAATGCTAATAAAAATGGGAAAGGTAAAGTTAAGTATTCAACTTTTTGTTCTTCATACGACTTCTGCTCATGAGTTGTACTTTGAAGATAGGACTCATGTCCCTCACTCACATCCACCTGGGACTTCTGTCTTTCCAAGATTTGAACACTGGTCTGATTATGGTTTCCCTCTATGCGTCGTACTCAGACTTCTGACTCATATACTTCTAAGACTTGAATTTTTAATGGTCGCTTTAGATTCTATTATGCTTATCACTTCTTCCTACAGCTTGTATCATTGCTTATAACTCGGATGGGTAAGTTGTATCTTTTAAACACTTTGTGGTTCTTTTGCTTCTTGGTTTCTGTTGTTCATACAAGTCAGCCTCCGAGTCGTATGATGTGTTGACAACTCGTGAAGAGACTCGTACCTTTTAGTGACTTGGTCTTTTCAAGTATTTTTCTTCCATTTTCATCCCAACACTCTTGTTGACCTAGTTTACCCATAATAAGCACAAAAGTGAGTCATATCCACTAAAACAACCTATGTACATGCATAAATTCATGGTTTTAAGCATCAAAAGTGTCGTATTTCCATATCACATCTTGTTACCCCCTAAATGGGCCTTGATGTATATAGCTGCACGAACTAGAGATACCATAAGAGTATGGGATTCCCATGTACCCTTCGCTTTTTATGATACATATATACAAGTGTAAATTATGGGATTCCTATATACCTATATGTATTATATATGTGGTCACCATGACCAATCCTGATGTCAGGAAACCTGAGTTTCTAGTATCCGTCCATTATACTTATACCTTCACAGTTAGCTATCACAACCCACCATTATTGCCCAATAAAAATAATTTGCACAACCAAACTACCAATTCCATTTATTATTAACCAAAGGATATAAGTAGTGGCATTGTCATATCGACTATAGCTTGCAAGCAATTTCCATAGCTATCCTCTTTAAATATGGGGTTCCCATGTACCCATAGATTACATTATTAATTTTTTTGGGGATTCCCATGCACCCCAAAATATGACCATTATTATGTTTTCTAGTGGGATTCCCATGTACCACACAAGTGTATTCAATTAATCCATAACCATGACAACTAAGACCTTACTATTTAACCATTAAAGATCATCAAAACCAGTTAGGGTTCCATTACCACTTTATACTATGGAAAGTTTTCAATGGAAGTTCAAAAATATAGTAAAAACATTCTCATAAGCATTTTATCAAACTTATTGAGGGCATATAGTTTTCAAAACCAAAACCAAGTACCAATCAACCACTCTCTTGCAACCACATATTTAAACCACTATTAAAATATAAAAAACATAATTAAAACATGGGAAAACATAACCAAACCATTTATAACCAAATCCTCAACATATATTCAAAACCCAAACCATATCATAATTATGCCATCAAACCCATACATAAAACATGCCTTTAGTTAGATATAACAATGAGGAGGACTAACATTCCTTACATTACGAAGATGATGGAGAGAAACCACCCTTGTAAGCCCCAAGTTAACCTTATTTAAGAAACCCTAGCCTTCCCTTACCCAAGATCCTTGAGAAAATTTGAGAGAGTTTTTTTAGTGCTTAAGATTACAATAATAGGTTAAATAATATCTCAAAAGTGTAATAAGTCTTGGGGCATTAAGAGGTTATGGGGGAAATGTCTAAATGACCCATAACTTAAACTATATAAAACTTCTGTATAAGGGTATGACCACTCTCCAAATGGTACCCCAAGGTAAGAGTGGTGCCCTTATCTCATACCCTAGGACCCCCCTTGGACCCCAAAACTTTCCAATATACGACTAGTTACCTAAATACGTACCCTAGTCAGAGTAGACTCTTCTAGGTTAGACATAGGGAAATATACACGATACAACTAGTACCCTAACAAACGACTAGTATGATCCATTTTTCCCATGGACAGAAACCAACTTACCTAAATTGGTTGACATATGACCAAGAACCACCAATAATAACCTGTCATAGACTAGCACCCACTAGTCATATGTTGTCCAAAATCTAAAACTCAATAAATTTCTGAGGATTAAAACCTAAGGTATTTCATATAGGTTGGGAAAATAATTATAAGGTTTATAATTTAAGAGTATTATTATTGTTTTCTACTCGAGTAGGGGTGTATACTCTATTGTTGTTGACTTATGAAATTTGATATTGTGTATTTCCCATGTTAGAGTTTTATTTATATCACTATCTATATCTGTACATTTAAATGCCTTTATTCTAGAAAAATTACATGCGAATAGGCCTATTTTTCTAATATAGGCTGTATTAGAGTATTGATTTCCTTTATCATGATAGAATACCTAAGTTAGCAGTGTATATGATATAAATAATGTCTTACATGCATATTTATTCGAATGGAGCCTAAATTTAGTTGATTATGAATTTTAGACATGATTTGATTTCTGTGATCACTTAATTCATAGATGTTGGATGAATTGGATATCATCATATTGATTTAATTATGAGAATTACATCCTCATTCCATTCATATATATTTATGAGATACTGGTACCATTGAGAAGCACTAATTTTGAAATAAAATAGGACACTTTTATGAAAACCCTCTCTGTGAGCATGGGTTAGAGAGATGAGTTGATAGTCAGATATGAGATAAGTATATGGGTTACGAACCCCCATGGGTCTTACCCTGGATATGCAAGCACAGTGTGTGTTTATTGAAAGTCATGTGATTGCTTTTACCATGCATCCCATCCACATTGTATTGTATTTCATTTGCATATGTATCTTTAATTATTAATTTAGTTTTCTTGACATATGTTTAGTTTAGCATATTTTTCAAGTATGTTTGTGGTATTTTCATTTTTGATTAAATAATTGAATTGTTAGTTGAGATTGTGTAAGCTACTGTTTAGGACTTTTTAGCTTACAGGTGATGTTCTCATAATATATTTTGCTTATCTCATTTCTTACCAAGCTCAGTTGGCCTATGATACCTTCTTAGTACAAGTGCACCATATGTAACCTTACTATTTCATTATGGTGTAGATTCATGTATGTGTATAGGATGTTGTAGCTGATTTTACACGGATTAGAGTGGTTCTTGAGGTACTACATGCCCTAAGGATTCTTAGAGCTCAATCAAGACCTCCTCTTATCTTACTCTATCTTTATTTTAGTTTTAGGGACATATATATATATATATATATATATATATATATATATATATTCAGATTTAATTATGCATTCGATGATGTTACACTATGACACCTAATTTGGAAACTTATGAGATTTTTTCTTGATTTCCACTTTAATTATGTTTCATATTGGCTTGACTTTGTTCTAGAATTCTCGCCATATTTTATGATATTATTGATTTCATTATTCCTTTATTAGTTTTGGTGACTGGCTTACCTATCAAGTCTAAGCCATGATAAGTGACATTATGATCTATTTTTGGGTCTTCACTAATTAGTATTAGAGCCAGGTTCACTGGCCTCATAAGTATAGGATCAGGATGTCTAGAGTCTTGAGGATAGGTACATAGACATTTTTATCAATCTTTGAGACGCTATAAGATATCTTTAGAAAATACTTCTCTGTTATATTCCTAGTCATACAGGTTTTTCTTATCAAATATTGTAAGTTATTTTCTACTCTTCTTTTTGATTATGGCGAGGAAGAAATCTTAAGAAGTTAGGAATCCTGAGCCATTACAAAAGGATGAAGCCAAGACCTGAGGATGAGGTAGGGGTCATATAAATCCTTATAGTAGAGGTCAGGCACAAAGAGTTGCACATCTAGAGGAGGTGCTAGAGAGTCCTCTCCCAAGCTTTAGGTTATGTGTTCTAGGGATAATTATCATATATGCGATGCAATGCCAGCCCATGTCCCATAGCATTCAGTTGATACCCCTATGATTCAAGGTCTTTTGGTTCATCTCTTGAGTTGGTTAAAAGGTGTTCCCTTGAGTGTACCTAGTATTTCATGAACTTCAAATGATGTTCCACCATCAATACCAACATCTACATATGATATCCTAACTTCTAGGGTACAACCATCACTACGGTAGCCTTAAGTATGGATTTAATGCGTGCTAGACTTACTATTTATTTGGTTGATTTAGGTATAGTCATGTCTGCCACACTACCATATCATTTATGATTCAATACCTGGATAAAAGTTACATCGACCCATTGGAAATAATTTTGAACAAATAACCCTCCAATTATGCATACATTAAAGTAAAAGGTTAATTGAAAACCATGGTATTTTGATACTAAGAAATATTTAGAATATAGGGTGTAGCTTAAAGATGCCAACTGATGAGTGGTGAGTTCACCACTTATTTGCAGTCAACATTTGTGCACACTACTGTAATTTGAAGGCATAAATGAGACAACATCTTGATTAAATGCATTAATTTCCATATTTTGTAGGTGTACAGCTAAGGAGATAGATGGATGTGGAATTGAGCTAAAGAGTAGTGTGATGATGATTGTTCCATTATTTCTTGACTAAATTGGTTGGGATTTATGGGTGAAAGCCCTAAATTCTTGAAAGAGGGGATTTGGGTGATCTTCAGGAACCCACCAAATCCTCGAAAGAGGGATATGGGTACCAAAGCAATAGTGGACAATTATGGGTACAACTTGGCAATTTTCACTATCTTAGTCAGCAGGGTGATTAGGAGGTTTACTATACCATACGTATCATCCTAGAAAAAGGAATACCCAATTGAGGTATTGGGTGGCTTTAATTGACACACTCGTTAAGTACTCAAATGGTTCAATGAGTGACATCTATGATGTTTTACTGAAAAAATAGCCTCAAAGACCTTAAACCTAACCTAACACATCATCAATGATTCAAATTTGAACCGAATCATCATAATACAATGTATAATTTTCCCTTTGGAAATCAAATCCCAAGATCTATTTTAATTGATTATACTATAATTATTCATAGTCATGAGTTAATCCTTTAGTAGCCTAAGAATAACTTTCAAACTTAATAAGATTGAAAACCCCCCAAACCATTTTGTACCATAGGTTTGACCCTAGAAAGCAACTTTTATTTTGAATTGACTAAATCATCTCTCATATTGTTCCTCTTGGATTCGATCACAACACTTAGTTGGGTAAATATATTGAAAATGACTACATTGCACTCAAATTGGCATGTAAGTTGAGCGTTATCAAAAATGGGGTCATTACCAGGGAACAATTTAGTGTATTGAGTTAGTTTGGAATTTTAGCTTACTTGCATTGAGTCAAACTTGAAAATATTTGCTTGTGAGTTTGTTTCATTTTTTTTTGTTAGATAGGTTTTTATTTTTTATTTGATAATATGGCATCTTAGAATGAAAGTGAGTTTGGTGGTTGGAAATTTTATCTTGATGATCCATATCCATATTGTGGTGAACCCCACTTTTGGAAATATTATAAATATGC
This sequence comes from Capsicum annuum, assembly GCF_002878395.1. Lineage (NCBI taxonomy): Eukaryota > Viridiplantae > Streptophyta > Magnoliopsida > Solanales > Solanaceae > Capsicum > Capsicum annuum. Next base: position 67,450,532 of record NC_061119.1, on the reverse strand, counting down.
TCCCCGAAGAGAAATGTGCGCACCATCTCAATATTATAAGGATTATAGTTGTTCTCCATATGGTGGTCGAGATGGACATTGGAGTGATTGTCCAAATGCCCCCTACCCCTATTATGCTAACCCAATTGCTAGTTCTTCTTATGATTTTGATAGGTCTTACTTTCAAGAAAAGGAAGAACGAAGCACCATAAGTAGTAATGTTGAAGCAATTTTTTAACTTATCTTTGATTGAGTAGAAATAATGGGGGATAACATACAATTCATGCATAAAGACATGGGGGCATGTAACGAGAAAATAAAGAAGATAGAATTTATGGGTATAGAGGTCAATCAGGAAAATGCTACCACCATGCCCACACCTCTAAATGAGCTTAACATTGAAGAATCTTGGTGATTTCTAAACCAGTCGAGCATAATATGGTTGTAGATTCCAGAATAACAGAAATGGTGCTAGAGTCAAAAGAAAAATCCAAGAAAATTTCTTATGAAGATTCTAGTCCATTTTGGGGTGAGGATACCAAAATGGAGACAACTCCAGAATTAGGAAAAATACCTCACTCTAACCACTTCTCAACATTAACCTCGGTGGATTTGATGAAAATCAATCCACCCGAGAAAATATTGAATGAGGGTAAGAATGAACTATTTTCTTATATCCTGGAGTTTGTCTTTCCAAAATGGTAAGCTAAGACTCTAATCTTAAAGGACAAGAAGCTTAAAGATTAATGTCCAATTAGTGGCTTTATAATGTTCTCACTATTTCCCAATGAATCTACATAAAAGTTTGATGCAAAATTGGGCAAACAGTTTAAGTCTTCAAAGTGGAATGATAGAACATGTGTCATCGTACCCTTACATTTGTGCAATGCACCTCTAAGATATAATGATAAAAAATTGGGCACGAAATTCAAATACTCTAAGTGGAGCCATAAATAATGGTTAAAGAGGCCTTAGTTACCATGCTTCATTGCAATCGCGTCATCGCGATCGCACTAACCATGCCGTAATCATGCTACTATACCAGCATTCAACATGGTTATCAATGCAGTTTCAAGGAACCTTTTTAACTTTTTTATTCTTTTGTGTTATGTAGTGAGGTCACTATCTTATAGTTGGGGTTGCAACCCTACCCATGTGTGAATTCTTGGTTTTCTATAGTTGAACATAGTTTACTCAAAGCATGGAAATTTTGTGAATTGATTATTTTCATTATTTAGTTTTTTAATTCTTGTAATGATGATGTTGGATGAGCCATTCTATATGAGATACTGATTGACGACATTCTTAAAGGAAAAACATCATGATGGGGTTTTGATCCACATATACAAGGGAAGTATGAGTACCCATAGAATCAAGGCTATAAATTCAAGGGAAGTCTGAGTACCTGTGGCAATGTGGATTTGTGATTGCATTTATACCATTGGCGATGTCTGAGTAACAATATGGTTAGTCTACCCATATGAAGCCAAATTATGAGACCGAGAGTTGGGTTGTTTCCACTGTTAGCAAATTCTCTATGGTGTAAATGCAAAGCGAACACCCCCCTTTATCAAATATTTTTCAAAAATAAAGTGCATGGACGTGAGTGGCATTGTACCAACTCTCTTTCTCTTTTTGTTACTCCAAATTTTTGACTTGTGAAAAGTGATAGATACTCCATTTTTTCCTCTAGCAGGAGGGGAAATTAAGACACCTTGGCTAATTTGCATTCCATTTGTGGTGAGCTTATTTGTCTAAATCTTATGTATACTTGTACCATCTAGAAGTTGCCACATTATCCCCTCAAAGCTAATTTTTATTGTACTTGACTTGGGAGATTACCTTAGGCCATTTTTGCGACTTTAGGAGTCTACTTTAGTCTAAAAATCCTACCCTTATATAGATGTTATCCCTAGTCACTTACTTTGAGCCTTTGCCCCTTTCTTCGGTAAACAAATTGCAAACTGTGAGCCTTTTAATTCGTATCCCACTTTTGAACCCTATCCTCCTTGGAAACAAAACTGCAAATTAATGTGAAAAATCCTAATTTGGGGGTGGTAAGGATTGTAAGAGGCAACTTTGGGCCATAAGAATGAAAGTTAGTGCCTAAGAGCAAAATTTTGGGAACAAACAAATAGAATAAAAGAGACCTAAGAAAGGAAAGAAAACATAAAATACACAAGGCAAGTAGGCAAAAAGAAGTTTCTTTCCAAAATATAGGTGAATTAAGGTAGTAAAAGTAGCCACGTGATTAAAGAGTGAAAAAAAATAAGTGGCCCGTGGTCAAAAGTTGGATTAAAAAGTATAATGTAGACGTTCAAAGAGGGTATAGTCACTTTGTTCCTAAATAATATAGTAACGCCCCGAAATCGGATCTCGAGACATCACATGGTGCTTAAGGCCACAAGTGACCCCAAGCTAACCCTTCATCTGGCATAACCCAAAGCAACTGAATAAAATACATAAAATAGAAGAAATAATGCAGAAACAACCCATAACTTAGTCTGAACAACATGAAAGTAAATTTACACGGTCATAATTCTGCTTATATATATATATAAATCTAAAACTGAATACATTAACTACTAGTGAATGTCTATGAAGCCTTTACTAGCATTGACCAAAGATACCCGGGTCATGACTCCCAACTACCCCTACTCAATACAATTGAATACAGAAACTACAATACATCTCAAATCTTAACAACTAAAGTCCCTGAATCGAAAGGACTAATCACCTGCCGATCGAGAGATATGACCTAGCTGAACATGATATGTGCGCTACAGCTTGTACCTATATTTTGGTAAGAACGTAGCCCATGGAAATATGTGGGTCAGCACTTTGAAATGTACAGAGTATGTGAGGGTGCATGCAAAAATATAAATAGTATAATCAATTTCATGAAACATGCATACGGAAAATAATGACTCACATGGCTTGAGTTATATCTAATCATACTTCTCATAATTTCATAATAAACAGTTCATATAATAAAATCTCATAATCCGCATAAATCATTATAAATCATAAATTATGATAAATCATCATAAATCATCATAAATTATCATATCGTCAAAAATCATCATAGGTAATTATAAATCATCATAAATGACCATAAAACATCATAAACATCTCAACTCTTTGGCTTAAATCTCGAAGTGACTCAGTAATTCAAGAAACTTAATCTTATGGACACGGGAGTTTCCTATAACCAACAACCCCACGTGAGCTATGTTGAATACCAACGTTTGAAACCCCCATTGGCGGGATCGTCATACACATTGCCAAGGAGTACGACCTTAAAACTGCAATAATCACAATCAGGCTCTCTGGACAATAATATCATAATCAAACAACCCTACGGTGGCACATAGGTTTGGGGAAATACCAAATATCCCTCTCGGTGCTAAGTGATACTCCCCGATAAGCTCAAAATGAGCTACGACATCCACCAGAATATCACAAGGGTCTATCATAAAGTCCAAATCAAATCTCTTTCTCATTTACCAAATCATATCAATTTGTGGATTCCTAACTCAACACATTTTAGCTCAAAACTTTTTAATTTTCCACAATATCAACAAGGTATCAATGCATTGAACCATAACCGACTGGACATTTGGACAAGGGTATGAAGACTCAATACGTAATATTTTCTACAATTCAACTCATCCAAACCATCCGAAAAATACCAAGACTCATTGCAACTGCGATATCAATATACCCAATAACTCAAATCATCGTAAGGAAGCTCAAAATTTGACACATGGCTCGAAAACACTTGAAAATAATAATAATTCATTCTTGAACTTAAAACGGGGATAAATGTTCAAAATATATCAATTCTTGATAGAAACACCAAGAATCCCAATATTAAAATCTCAATTCACTGAACGAAAATAGTCAAATACTCATGTGATTCAAAACTTACAATTCAAACTTTATAAGTTCATAATCAAATTATTTAGACATAATTCAACTTACAAAACCATATGAATCCATTAAATAATCATAATTGGCAAGCTTGAACAATTTACATATATACATAATCAAAATCTCATGGCAGGACATCTTGGAAATAAATTCATTTACCAATCTCATAATAATCCATACTAAAATTTAAATATACGGGCACAAGAACGGAAGAATTATTCTTGTTCAAACCCCACATACCTTAAAATGAAAGATTGGAATGAATTATTCCCTTGAAACACTATTCGGAAAATTGATTGGTGCATCTCGAAGAGCTCGGAACGGGGACTACATTTATCGGATTAATTTGGAATTTCCATGGTGGAATTGGAAGATTTAGGATGGGAAATTTAGATGTTTAGAGTTTCTTTCTTGGAATTTTTTTTTTAAAATAACAAACTTTGATGCCCAAAATCAGTTTTTATGCTTAATTCCACGAGATGGGGCAAGGCTGAAATGACTGGATTGCCCCTAAGGAAATTGAAAAATGGAAGAAAAATTCTGCGTACCTTGGCCACGAAAAACTGAATAACTCCTCCTTCGGGTATTGGATTTTTGCGAAATTTATATTGTTGGAAAGCTAACTCAAAGATATTTAATTTTATATATGGTAGGCCACCCAGTTCATCATATATAAGGAGTTATGATCGACCGAAGTTGACCCAAATCAAATCCGTCCCTCAGTTACTGATTTGACAAGTTGAAATAAATTGATCGTAACTTATTACTCTGATGTTGGGATGGGGTGAAACCAATTGCATTGGAAAGAAGACTCAAACTGATTTGTTTTGATATATAGAAGATCTCCCAGTTCCTTATATTCAAGAAGTGATGATCATTTGAAGTTGGCCCTGGAATGCTGAAAATTTCTAGAGTATGTTAGTCGCATGGTGCCACTGTTTTGGGCACCCAAATGTGCCCTTATGCTACTCCAAAAATTCCAAAACTCACTCGAGATGTATTAAGACCTTTTCCCATCACAATGCAACTTGAAAATCGAAAAACGGATGTCGGAAAGGTCATTAAATAAATACCCGAAGATCAGAGGTCTAAATGAGAAAGTTTCAACACTTAGCAAATTTTTTTTTTTGAGTGCTAAGCTTATCTTGGCAAGATAAAAAGGCTTTAATGACTTGACACATTTGGGGGAGAAATGTTTAACGGAAAAAACTCGAGGTATCACATAAACTCCCCCTTGGAAACATTCGTCCCCGAATGTCGCTCGTTAGGTTAGGAAGGCAAGGAAAATTGAGGATACGCAACTAAAATAGCTTTATGAACAAGTTTATATTATTCTAAGATTTGGAGTACTTTCCGACGCATAAGCTCATGATAATCACAACGAAATAGTTGAGTCTATTACTAAAAGAGTTGGATGAAGGAAAAATTATTAACTTTGATTTAAATCCGCATTCACAAATAAAGAGATGAAAGATCTAGGATATGAAAACTCGGGATATCACAATATCTCCCTCTTGGGATTGGTTCTCCCCGAATAATACTAATTGATACACGAGACACTTTATGATCGACCCATGGCTTAATACTTGGGTCAGAAACAAAAGCGAAGGCTAAAGAGAATTTGGTAACTCGCTTCGACGCAAATAAATCATTCTTGAAACGGTTATGCTCATGAAACTTGAAGTAGTGAGATTGGACCATATCGGAAGATGGAAGAAATATATGAATCCGTCGGAATGACTATCAAATTGAATTTCTAGGTGCACAGACCAAATCAAGACACTCTCTCTTTCAATTAGGACATGATTCAAAATCTTTCCAAGGAACTTTCAACGCTACTAGGAAGCAATTAGGTTTGGGATATGGTCCGAAAAAATATATATATATATATATGTGTGTGTGTCTGTGTGTGTATTGAGATAAGGATTTATAACTCGACCCCAATTTTAAGTACGGAGCGTAGGTCGCTCAGTCTTATATGAAAATAAAAGTACTAGACCACACACAGTACAACTTACTTTCAAGCTTATCAATAAGCTTCGCACACCCTTTCTCCGCAATACTATTTTTCCCAAATACCAAACTTACTTGATTCAATTCATAATTCTCACAAGGCATTTGCAATATTAGCTATTCAAAAGCCCAAATCCGCGTACCCCCTTTAACATAACACGCAAGTACACTTTAGCTACTAAGCTTCGAAACAACCCATAGGCTTACTTCGAAGTAGGAGCTTGAACTCCTGGGGGAGCACTCTCCAGGGACATAACAGCATTCTGTCACCGCGAGCTTAGGGCATTGGATTAGGATTCCCCCAACTCATAAAACATCATTTGATGCTTCTGACACATATGATATGAAAGAAGATGAGTCTTTATTCGCCTTATCAGGCATAGTTTCTTTTCAAGAAAGAGGCAGAAGAAGCAAGCTTCAACGCTCCCCAAGACAACAGAGCCATCATTGTGGGGAGGTTAAAGAGCATCCAACGCAAAGCGGCGTTTCATTCCCTTGTTTCGTCGTGGCACGCCCCCCTACAAGCACCCCCCGGCTCAGGGGGGACCAGAAAATGCCTTTCGTTTTCCACCCTTCGTCGGCCCTTGCCGCCTTCCACTGCGGGTCAACACCTCCGAAAGAAACGGAGGACTTCATTCAGTGACCCTCTGAATGATCAGAATAAGGTAAAGCTTGAAGATAAGTTTTGTACTCAATTAATTTCTGGTCGAGGAGTCTAGCATAATAAGTTGACTGGGGATTTCTAGAATATGTTTGGTATTATTGAGGCTTTTGTATTTTGTCCGAATAATATAAATATACCATTATTACCCTATAAAGATGAGCGAAACGAATTATTGTCTTTCCCAAAAGGAAGCCACATTCATTCGATCTTTGAACCAACTCAACTGAAGGACTCGACGACTGGGGCGGAATAGTTTCCATCTATCGGCCTTAGGGGCTGCTTTAAAGAGTACCTGTTCTAGCTAGCAGCCTCTTTTTCCCGATGAGGAAATAGCGGCCGATTAGCTACATCCTTTAAGTCTATTAGCGCAAGTCACTCCATTAGCTCTATTAGCTACAGGAAGAGGATATCGACTTATTAAAGGGGCGGGCGGCAGTCGGACCTTTTTATGGAGTCCACCCAAGGGAGAAATCCAATCGAATGGGTCACTGGGACAGGGCTTGGTGCGAAGGCTGCTGGTTCGGGGGTAGAGTACAGTACTAAAGGTCCTCGGACTTCCAGGCGGTTTTTCTTTTGGGCAGCTGTTCACCGTTGGATCTCACCAATACAGCCCCCTATAGTTTTCGTTACCGAGATATCTTTTTTTTTTTTATTGTTCCCAGGGATTTTTTGGGGAATCTGCTCCCATGCTGCAAACAGTCAAATCTGAACTGAACCCTGTCGCTCTTCTTTCTTTCCTCGCGAGCAGGAAGCACACCAGCAGTGTGCGTTGCGTGATTCTACTGTGTTTTTTGCACTTGACTGGGTGGACAGTTGACCGGAAGATAACTTCGATTTGCCCGGCCAGCAGGCGGGCGGCGTGCTTATCTTGTGTGACAACACTACAGAGCGAGTTGCTCTTCTAGGCGGGCAGCTGTGTGACAACACTACGGAGAAAGCGGCGCTTTCGTGTAACATGCTATGGTCTCAACGCCCTTATGAACCGTACGAGCACGTCCTCTGTCACCCCCCACCGCGCTTACGGCTCTATACCCCAACCCAACTTGCTCTGGCCCCAGGTCCTTTCTTTCTATTCCTCGGTAAGCGGACCGTGGGAGCATGCGGAGTTCCATTCGTATCTCTATACTCTTTCCAAAGCATCTCTAGTCTCGATTCGGTCTTTTGTTTTAGCTTTTCGAGAGCCAAGTCATGTATACTCTCCGCAATAATACTTCGTTCAAAAAGTCGGCCTGCTTTAAATGCCCCAAAAATAGCTCCCGATAGAAGGAGTCCGACTGCCAGTGTCTCAACCAACCGGCCCCGGACTCTCCCAACCCTGGTGAACCCGCAGAGCCTCCTATTGCTGAGCCTTATCATCCGTTACAGGAGGATGGAGAGAGGCTAAGAGAGCTCAATGAGCGCCTTTCCTTTCTTTGTATTAAATAAATTCTCTAGCACTTTCTTTGTTGAATGTATCTGGTTCTATTTTATTTTCGTTTTTTAATCCACCTTTTTCTAAGAACTTGCCGGGTTATTCTATTCCACCTCTTAGAAAGAAAAGAACTTAAATAAAAATACTTAATAGCATGGCGTGAGTTTTGAGTTCCTTGGCTTGTGTTCTAATAGTAACCACAGGAAGAAAGCGGGGAGCATGGTCCCTGGAAGAAGTTCACACCAGGATTGAAGAAGCTGGTTTGATAGAACCAGGGTCAGCGAAAGACGATGGAAAAGGCTGCTTGTAAGCGTGATCCGGTGGCATCCCCTCTTAGTTTTGAGTAGGCGGAACCATTCTGTTTTGGTTCTTCTCCACGGGTGATCCAGGAATTTGCCTATTATTTTCTCAACTGAGATTTCGATATAGAAGGATCTCTTTATTTCTTCACTGCGGGTTCTCGCATCATTTTCTTGAAAAGTACGGTTGAGTAATCGACATGATATATTTGCTCACATTCCAGGCGAAGGTCATAATTTATAGGAACATTCTATGGTCTTAATAAGAGGAGGTAGAGTGAAAGATTCGCCAGGTGTGAAATTCTATTGTATTCGAGGAGTCAAGGATTTGCTAGGAATTCCGGATCGAAGAAGAGGCAGATCAAAATATGGTGCGGAAAAACCAAAATCGATATAAATGGAAGATGCCTCTGGAACTCCTTTTTCTCGGTAAGGATAGGTACGAAGTCACTCGACTGAAAGGAGAGGGAACAACCACAATGGGATCCCTATCTACCAAAATTGGAACTTCTGGTTCCGGCGAATGAATAACTAAGCCAAACTCTCTCTCCTCATTTTCAAGCTTAATTTGGAGTCACCAATTCCTCCACCTAACACCGTAACATAGCACCATTCCGAATTATAAATTTACACACATCCACATTGTTACAATTCCTCATCTCACAGATAATTCTTATTACCACTCAATCAACTCTAATCCACTTAATACTCACCATTTTCAAGCATCATATTCATATCAACAAGTCTTGAAGCTTAGGGAACTATTCATTGGCATATACGCAATTCAACTTATAGCAAGGCCAAGTCTTGCAACTAATATCCTCAGATAGGAGATATATTCATAATACATGAATGCTATGCAAGATAAATTTACAAGAGCTTTTAGCTTAGACTTCTAAATCAACATAGACACCAAAACTTATCGATAATATAAACTTTAATCTTCATCCATATATACACACATAATGTTCAAACCTATCTTTATAATTACGTATACACTCCTAATCAACACCCATAAAACACATTTTTCAAATTCTACAATCCTTTATTAAGACAACTTCCGGGCACTATTCTTAAGAAAACACCCACTAACTTTTCCAATTAACTAAGTCATGCACAAAACTTCACTTCAATAATTCACTACCTACAAACCCAGATAAACCATCACACAACCACTTTCACAAGCACAACGCGAAATGCTTCAAATAACCATGACATCCATCAAAAGCCTAGCCTCAAGCTTACTCCATACTTGCCGCCTTAGCTAAATTGAACATGCCACAATCTTTATCAACAAAAACCCGCTCACTCTCTCCTATCGTCACCACTATTTATCCACACTCCCTCGACAAATGGAAAGTCATAAAAGGGTAGAATATGAAGGGATATTGTGTATGACTTGGTGCGGTTATTGTGGCCGGAGAACTAGGACATCAAATGCATGAATTCAACCAGAATCAAGATTAAAGATTAAGGACAACCAGGACATAAATTGAATCTTATTGGTCGCTAAGGGTGTTGCCGGTGGACTAAACTTGAACATACAAATAAAACTTAAGCACATGTATTATGAACTACGCAACTTGAGTTTGGATTTTATAGCTTATGGAATGTCGATTTCGCCCGCTAGAAAAATTGGGGCTCCATATTTTGATAGTTAGAATGATACATGTTTTACTATGATATGCATGAACATGTACTATGATCGGGGGAATTAAACATAAGGCATAAGAAAATATCGAAGTCATTGAAAAGGCTAGGGTAAAATAGGATCAACACCACTACTTCTCACCACCAACTTGCAACCCACCGATACACCTACCTGAATCCCGTAATCTTAACTTAGTTAAATTTTTTTCTATCTCTCCCTTGGACTTAAGCCAACACTTCGAGTCAACGAATCACCATACAAACTCTAGTCCATGGAATTCGCTTTATTCCAGGTCCCCAGATATACCCATACACAAGATCCATAACTTAACCCGTATAACTACACCCGCGAGCGCAAAATCCATTCTTAACATAATTCTCAAATACCCACCAACTTAGACAACTTCAAAAGTTATCATACAACAATTCATGCACTCCGTAGCTTAGATTTTAGCACTTACCATGGATACATCAAACCTTCGCTAAACCATACTAACTTCTTCGTGCTTTACTAATATCACATCTCAAACTAATACCCTCGTCAACCTCTAATGCCCAAGTTAACTCACAATTACATCATATACCATATATCCTCATTCATACTTACCCGATCAAGGATAACACTAACCGCTTAACATTTAATAACTTTAAAAAAATCCTCATAACACCTTGAGCATACTACTACCTCAACACACAATATCACAATTGATCACAAGCAAATGGACTTAAGCTCCCATACGTACAGTTCAAACCTACTAAATCTCCTCCCTATCACTAACGTTGTAGCAATTCAATCATTAAATTCATTTTTCTCATCAACCGCTATACAAACTTAACAACTCACTCTGACTACGATTAACAACAATCTCAACAACCATTTTTATATATCAAACACCCTAAACATACTAGTCCACCAAAACCTTATAACGACAATGATCATCCACAATTCCATGGCCTATGCCATAATAATTTATTAACACTGCCTTCCACCACATTTCCAACCAATGCAAGAACACAGAGTAAACAACCAGCTGCTAGTGAATCGAAAGAGGCCTCACACGGCTTCACTAGACTTTGGTTTTGTATTTTGAAAAAGGAAATAAATATCAAAACAAGTATGCTAGTGAATTGAAAAAATCCCCACACGGCTTCGCTAGACTTCAAGTTTTCATCAAAAGATGATCAAAAAATATTTTCAAGAAATAAAAGTCTGGTGCACCATAATCAAGGATCCAAGAATATGTGTCTCGCTTTACCTCAACTGAACAACTCAAGAGGGATGAGGGTACATCTTGAAAGCTATAGAACCTTTTCTTGTAAGCCCGAGAATATAATCAAGAGAGGATATTGGAACTAGTTAATCACCCTGTCTCAACATTAGTACATGGATAAGGAAAATATGAAATCACATCATGAATTCTAGAGAGAAATTGAAAAACACTTCCGACATAGGCTTAATGCACAACCTTCAAGAACGTACATATGACACCTCAATTTTTTGGAACTCAAGAGCAATAATGAAATCAATTTTTTTCTAGCTCACTTATAAGCCCGTAATATCAGAGGAGATTATCTAAGAAAGCACTATCTATAAGGATTTACGCTTGACTATATCTGATATTTTAGAACAAGGTGAAATGGCCCAATTTATGCAAAATATGAACCCGTATGAATTTTTTAAGGAACATTTCCACAGCACAATCTACGACTTAAAAGAAAAGGAATATTTTTCTAAATGCCTCGTAGCCTCTTGAAGAAAAGTATAGACGTCTCCATACCAGTCCACAAGACTCTACTAGACATGGCTTCATAGACACCCTAGGACACTTGAACTCTGTGCTTTGATACCAAGCTTGTAACGCCCCCAAATTGGATCCCGAGACTTCACACGGTGCATAAGGTCACAAGTGACCCCAAGCTGACCCTTCATCTGGAATAACCCAAAGCTACTGAATAAAATAGAAGGAATAATGCAGAAACAACCCATAAATTAGTTTGACCAAAATGAAAGTAAATTTGTGCGGTCACAATTCTGCTTATATATACACAAATCTAAAACTGAATACACTGACTACTAGTGATAGTCTATGAAGCCTCTACTAGCATTGACCAAAGATAGCTGGGTCATGACTCCCAACTACCCTTACTCAATACGACTGAATACAAAAAATACAATACACCTCAAATCTGAACAACTCAAATCCCTGAATCAAAAGGAATAATCACCTGTCGATCGAGAACTGTGATCCAGCTGAACATGATATGTGCGCTATAGATTGTACCTATATTTTGGTAAGAATATAGACCATGAAAATATGTGGATCAGCACTTTGAAATGTACTGAGTATGTGAGGGTGCATGCAATAATATAAATAGTATAATCAATTTCATGAAAACATGCATACGAACAATGATGACTCACTTGGCTTGAGTTATATCAAATTATATTTTTCATAATTTCATAATTAACAGTTCAGATGATAAAATCTCGTAATCCACGTAAATCATTATAAATCATAAATTATGATAAATTATCATAAATTATCATATCGTCAAAAATCATCATAGGTAATTATAAATCAACATAAATGACCATAAAACATCATAAACATCTCAACTCTTTGACTCAAATCTTGGAGTGCTTGGTAATTCAAGAAACTTAATCTTATGGACACGGGAGTTTCCTATAACCAACAACCCCATGTGAGCTACGTGGAATACCAACATTTGAAACCCCCTGTTGGCGGGAGCATCATGCGGGAGCATCATACTCTTTGCCAAGGAGTACGACCTTAAAACTGTATTAATTACAATCAGGCTCTCGGGCCAATAATATCATCATCAAACAACCCTACAGTGGCACATAGGTTCGGAGAAATACCAAATTTTTCTCTCGGTGCTAAGTATTACTCCCCAATAAGCTCAGAATGCATTAGAAAATCCACCACAACCTCTCAAGGGTCTACCATAAAGATCAAATCAAATCTCTTTCTCATTCATCAAATCATATGAATTTGTGGATTTCTAACTCAACACATTTTAGTTCAAAATATTTTAATCTTCCTCAACATCAACAAGGTATCAATGCATTGAACCATAACCAACTCGACATTTGGACAAAGATATGAAGACTCAATACATAATATTTTCTATAATTTAACTCATCAAAACCATCCGAAAAATACCAAGACTCATTGCAACTTCGATATCAATATACCTAATAACTCAAATCGTCATAAGGAAGCTCAAAATTTGACACATGACTCGAAAATACTTGAAAATACCAATAATTAATTCTTGAACTTAAAACGTGGATACATGTTTAAAATATATCAATTCTTCATAGAAACACCAAGAACCCCAATATTAAATCTCAATTCATAGAACGAAAATAGTCAAATACTCATGTGATTCAAAACTTACAATTCAAATCTTTATAAGTTCATAATCAAATTATTTAGACATAATTCAACTTACAGAACCATATGAATCCATTAAATAATCATAATTGGCAAGCTTGAATAATTTACATATATACATAATCAAAATCTCATGGTAGGATATCTTGGAATTAAATTCATTTGCAAAACTCATAATAATCCATACTAAAAATTAAAGATACGAGCACAAGAACGGAAGAATTATTCTTGTTCAAACCCCACATACCTTAAAATTAAAGATTGGAATGAATTTTTGCCTCAAAACACTATTTAGAAAATTGATTGGTGCATCTCGAAGAGCTCGAAACGGGGACTTCATTTATCGGATTAATTTGGAATTTCCATGGTGGAATTGGAAGATTTAGGAAGGGGAATTTAGAGGTTTAGGGTTTCTTTCTTGGAATTGGTTTTTGAAAATAACAAACTTTGATGCCCAAAATCAGTTTTTATGCTTAATTCCACGAGATGGGGGAAGACTGAAATGACTGGATTGCCCCTAAGGAAATTGAAAAATGGAAGAAAAATCCTGCGTACCTTGGCCACAAAAAACTGAATAACTCCTCGTTCGGGTATTGGATTTTTGCGAAATTTATATTTTTGGAAAGCTAACTCAAATATATTTAATTTTATATATTGTAGGCCACCCAGTTCATCATATATAAGGAGTTATGATCGACCGAAGTTGACCCAAATCAAATCCGTCCCTCAGTTACTAATTTGACATGCTGAAATAAATTGATCGTAACTTCTTACTCTGATGTTGGAATGGGGTGAAACAAATTGCATTAGAAAAAACACTCAAATAGCTTTCATTTGATATATAGAAAATCTCCTAGTTCCTTATATTCGGGAAGTGATGATCGTTTGAAGTTGGCCCTGAAATGCTGAAAATTTCTGGAGCATGCTAATCGCATGGTGCCACTATTTTGGGCACCCAAGAGTGCCCTTATGCTACTCCAAAAATTCCAAAAATCACTCGGGATGTATTATGACCTTTCTCCATCTCAACACAACTTGAAAATTAAAAAATGGATGTTGGAAAGGTCGTCAAATAAATACACAAAGATCAGAGGTCTAAATGAGAAAGTTTCAACACTTAGCAAATTTTTTTGTTTGAATGTTAAGCTTCTCTTGGAAAGATAAAAAGGCTTTAATGACTTGACATATTTGGGAGCAAAATATTTAACGGAAAAAACTTGGGGTATCACAAATATCCTAACCTACCCCTAACTATGTTACAAGCTCAAAAAGCCCTTTGAGATATCCAAACAAGTGCATTCATTGAAGTGTCAATTGAAAATAGGGGTGATCCTATGACATTGTACTTGTTAACATCGAGAGTTCATGAGAAAGAAATAGAGTTTCATACTTAAATTTCTTGTTGCATATTTGATAACTTGGTGTGTCGAATTTTCCTTCTTGTGAGGAGGCATCTAAACTAGTTGAGGTGGGTGATTTTTTCATCTCCTGAAAACTGATGCAAAAGGAGTATAATGTAGCTGAGGTCAATGAGGAGTTATTTCTTAAGCTTTAGTGGTTGTTTCATTATTGCTCTTTGAAGTATTTTGCATCCTTGAAAATTACGTGTTATGTTGAAGAGTGTCATGAAAATATTCTTGTCCATATTTGAAGAGCTATTTGTGGAAGTAATCAATTTAAATACGTCATGATCATTTGGGTCATCTAAATTGGGCATAAAAGTGCTTTGTCTAATGGTAAATAGTAGTGTTGCTTGAGGACAAACAAAGCTTTAAGTTGGGGGTGTTGATGTGTGGTGAGTTCACTACTCGTTTGCACTCAAAAATCATGCACACTTCTATGATTTGAAGTCATAATGAGACAAATTGATATTACATACACTAATTTTTATATTTTGCAGGTGAATGGGTGATGAGATAGAAGGATGTGGAATCGAGCTGAAAATGATCAAAAAGGGATGAGAAGTGCAAATATTAGAAAACCTGTGTAGATTTTGTCTCAGGTACCTCAATTGCAGAGTAGTCACAGTGATCACAGTAAGTGAAGAAAGTTAGTAGGGTACAACTTCTTGAAGAATACAGTGATCACAAAGATGTGATCGCGGTAGAGAAGGAAATTAGCCTAGGAAAAAAATCATCATTTCACAAAGTAGATCCCACTTATCAAAAAAAAGGCTCAAAACCCTTCTATCATCATCATTCTACAACCCTGCCTCCCATCCTTAGTTAAGGTTTTTGTAATTTGTTGGAGCTTGGAGCAAAACTTGTACTAATCTTGAGCTAAGAAGACATTAGAGTGACTTTTAAGTGTAGATTTTGGTCACCCATTGAAGATTAATTGGATATTAAAGTATGGTTTTCCCTCTCTTTATTTTCTTATGGATAACTTTGATGGACATATTTGTTTATTTGTGTTTATTATCAATATGATTTGCTCAATCTACCTCTTGGGATTATGCTGGAATAGGATGTAATTGTGTGTGGGTTGAGATATATTTGTGTATATTTTATTTTGTTTATGACGGGTTCCATTATTGCTTGATTAAATTGGTTGGTATTTATGGGTGAAAGCCCCAAATGTCCAAATGGGTTTGAAGGATGAAAATCTCAAGATCTTAAAAGATCAAACCATCCTTAAAAGAGGGGTTTTGGGTGAACTTTATAAACCTACTTCATCCTTGAAAGAGAGATGTGGTAACCAAAGCAATAGTAGACAATTTATGGGTATATCTTGTCAATTTTTCACTATCATAGACATAAGGGTGATTAGGAGGTTGACTCTACCATGGGTATCATCCTAGAAATAGGGACACCTAATTAAGGTATTAGTGTTTTTAATTGACACACTTGTTTGCTACTCGAAAGGGTCAATGAGTGACATGTTTGTGGTGTTGTTTAAAAATTAGCCTCAAAGACCTTAAACCTAGCCTACCACATCATCAACAATTTGAATTTCCACCGAATCATCCTGATCCCATGCATAATTTACCCCTAGGAAAGCAAATTCCCAAAATCCATTTTAATTATAATACTCTAATTATTTTTATTCTAGAGTTAGTCCTTTAGAAGCCCAAGAATTACTTTCACCCTTGAAAAGATTGAAAACCCCCAAACTATTTTGTACCATAGGTTTGACCCTAGCACGAAACTTCTATTTTGAATTGAATAAATCATCACTCACATTATTCCTCATGGATTTGACCATGACTCTTAGTTGGGCAAATATATTGACAACAACAACCTTGTACTCAAATTGATGTGTAAGTTGAGCGTTATCACCAATAACAACCAAACAAAATAATTGCGATTTTAGCAAAGAACTATTTAAGAAATAGAGAAATCAATTTTAGGACTACAGACTTAGGGGTTTTGATATGCATAAATTCCATTACAGCTACAAAACTATTAGAAGTACTATATTTTGGAAATTGCAGATCTTATATAAATGGGCTTAATCTCACTAGGAAGATTTTAGGAACCAAATATTTTTGTATGACTATGGAACATGACTATAACAAGTATGTACAGAATTTCCACAAGTGTAAGGTGTAAGAAAATATTATCTGAATGCCACCACACAAGCTTTATCCAATAAGATCACCATGGCCATTTGTAACCTAGGGCCAATAGAGCCTTTAGTATCTTATAGACATATATTTATCCTTATTTCCATTGATTATCTCCCTAAGTGGGTGGAAGTCAGTTAGTACAAGTCTATGACTAAGAAAGTTTGATGAATTTTTCCAAGAATAATCTATTTACAAATTTTGGATGATAGAATTGTTCATCATAGAGAATGTAGAAAACTTGAATAATGACTTGATGAGTAAGATCTGTAAATAGATGTAGATTGCTTATCAAAATTTATCCATGTATCGCCCGTGGGTGAACATATTGTAACACCCTTAAATTTTTGAGTATTTTTATTTTTGCGCTCCCCACATTTGAAACATTGATTTAACACTCAAATTATACTTAGATATGTTAAAGAACTATTTTGGGAAAGTTTTTGAAATTTTTTATGGGGTTTGGGGTGGTTTTGGGTCAAGGAGGCAATAATCCTCCCCGATATCGACGTGCCACGAAGGCTAACTTCCACGATAGCCTCAATGACACATATGTTGGTCTCCAAATTAAGGTTTGTAGTATGGAGGTTAGTCTCCATGATAAGTTTTGTGCCATGGACCTTTATAAAAATCAAGTTGTTTAGTTCTATTTATATTGGTATAAGGGGTAATGAGTTCCTTTCACTTATAAACAACCTTTAAACACTATATGTGCCAATTTTCATCAGTTTTGACAATAACAAGGGCTAATACTTCACTTCTAAAGATCCCCTCTCAAATTTTCCTTCTAATGTCAAGGCTTGAGTTTCAAGGAGGTTTCCATCTAGGGTTCTAAGTATTTTATCTTCTTCAAAATTATTTGTAATTAAGGTATCTACCTCTTTCCCTATACTTATCTTCTCATTATAGCATTAACTAGTTATTATTATGCGTGGTTTTGATGTTGAGTTCTGGTCTATAGGTTGAGAGTTTTTGAATGTATTTGTTTTAAATGTTTTCCCATTATTATAATTGAATTGTTATGCATTCAATAGATGATTTATGCCTTCTTTGGGTGCATAGGGATGGTGAAAGAATTTAGGGATACAATGGATTCACCAAACAAATGGTTTTGGTATGGAAATTGATAATAGCCTCGACCCAATCGCATAATTGTCTTTGGAATGTGATATATCACTTGGTTTGGCTATTTTTTTGAAACTTTACAATGCATAAATGGTAAATGGTACATGAATGGAATTAGTTTGGTTTTCAAATAGTTTTGGAAAGGCCTTGATGTCCATGACTTTAGTTTTTAAATTGGAAACTATGGAGTCAACTTGGTTTAATAATTTTTATGGAAAAATTGAATAGACTTGCAAGCTCTAAATTTTTGTATGATGATACCAATGGTTAATGCATATTTAAAAGACTCCTGGGTTAAAGGATGTAAATGTATAAATGATTTTAATTCGACTAAAATAGGGTTTAGTATCTAAACATAGAAGGTAGAGGTTATGAGGGGACTGATAATGGGAACTCACGTTTACTAATGTGAGGGTTGTTCTTAATTACCATTAGTTTATGTCATAATATATATATATATATATATATATATGTATATTTGTATTAAACATAGCGAAGGGTAAGGATTCCTCGTTTTCTACGATACCTCCAGTCATGCGACTAACATGCACTGGGGCCCTTTCAGCAAGAGGAGTTGAACCCATATAGCCCATGGGTGTAGCTGATGGACGGTCAAGCTATATAGTCTAGTTTAAGGTTTTACTCATATGTTAAGCCTTGTTCTGTTTCTCGGCATATGGTATATAAATATGTATGCATTATTTATGGTGTTGTGCACTAGTTTTAATGGTTTTTGTATTACATATTATCGCATTATTTTATCTTGTATCCTTGAGTTATATATTAGAACTGAATTAGATATCCATCATTAGACATTATGTGTCCACACGATATAGGAATTGGCCTTACTTTTACTCCTCCTGTACAGTGATTATGGGTTCATGGGACAACTCTGGTGTCAGACTGAGGTTGTAAGTTTCTATCCTTTAGAAGACTCCATTTCATGCTTTATATTTCCTTATGTTTACCTTTTTGTTCGACCTGTTTTTGGCTATGGTCAGTGGTATTTCCTGATGAACTATCTTTAGTTTCGTTAAAGGCTTTGTTGTTCATTACTGTGTGAGTGGGTATTATGCTAGGGTTTGAATGTTGATACTTTACAGATTCATTAAGCTTTTCTCATATATTTTGTTTTGTGTTTGTATTTCATCTGCAGTTAATTATACATAGTTATACTGGATTATCCTAAGTAGGTGGTTACAGGTCCTCGGTGGACTTGAAATGCCCGGCATAGCCAGGCCTTGGTTTGGGTTGTGAAGAAGTTGGTATCAGAGCGTAGGTTCATGGTCGGTTTAGAGTCCACAAAGTTGTGTCTAGTAGAGTCTCTTTTATGGGTGGTAGACCACCACACTAGTAAAAAGGAGGCTACGAGGTAGTTAGGAATATTTCTCCTTTCTTGTTGTCTTGTTTCAGGCTATGGAGTCTAAAGTCTTGGATTCCTCAAACTCTTATTTGTTCGTCATTCAGATCATTCGTCCCAAATGATCTGAAGCTCTAGGAAACTCATTTATCCCAATTGAGGACAATGTGGGTAGATCTCATCCCACCTATAGGGTACAGATCATGTCTAGGGTTGTTACTTCTAGTTCTTGTGGAGTTCTATGTGTCTCGATTAATCCTCCTCTAGCTAGTGAAACTCATACTCAGTCACCTAAGAGAGATATTACTAATAGCGAGTTTTACCAATCCATTTATTTGTTCACCTAGTTGGTGACATCTCAATCACGGTAGACGAGTTTTGATGGTATGGTTGGGAGTTCATCTATGGCCACTAGAGTTTTCTAATTAATGAGATTGAGCCCTCCAACTTTCACCATTACCAAGGGTTAGGAGGATCCTCATGGTTTTATAGATGATATGTAGAAGATGTTCTAGGTTATGAATGACACTAAGGTAGAAGGTGTTGAATTTAATGCTTATCAGTTGAAGGATTTAGCATACCAATGGTATAAAGAGAGGGAGCATCTTAGGGGGATGATTTTATGTCCTCTTTTTAGGATAATTTCTCTTGTACCTTTCTTGATCACTTCTTTCCTCGAGAATTGAGGGAGGTAAAAATTGAAGAGTCTGTGAATTTAAAACAAGAAAGGATAATGATGAAGGAATATGTCTTAAAGTTCCACTAGTTGTCGCGATATACTTCTGAGCTAGAGTCTAGCGCGAGGGCTATAATGAGTAAATTCGCTTCTGATTTGTCTCATTAATTGATTTTGTTGAGTAATTCTACTTTGTTGAACAAGCATATGGATATTTCTCAACTAGTAGTGTATATGCAATAGGTTGAGGAGGAAAAGAAGAAGCAAGCAGAGGTGGGAGAGAGGCAAAGTAATAAGTTTTTAATATTTATCTCAAGGTGGAGGTCAACAACAGAGTGGCAGGGATAATTGGAAGTGGTCTAAGAAGAAGTGGTGCAACTCTGGTTTCTATTCCATGTCTAGTTCACCTTATTTGAAGCCGTGCAAAGATCATCATTTTTAGAGTAGTGATGGTTAGACGGCACAGGGTGCTATCGTATTCTTCATGCAAACTTTGTAGTTAGTTGCATCGTGTTTTCTATGATGAGAGGAGTAATCAGTGTTTTAAATATGGCCAACAGGGACACATGCTGAAGGATTTCCCTAGGGTCAAGGTTTCTATGAGGGAAAATAAGATTCTGGTATCCGCGTAATTAGATCCTACACAAAGATGTGCCACTTTTAGTACCTGCTATCGTCGAAAACGTCTATACATTCTTACTATCTGTTAGGAGTCTAAGGTATCCTCTAATATCATCACTGGTATGTTAAAACTCTTTTCTCGTGATGTGTATTATTTACTCGATCTGGGGTCTACTTGTTATTATATTACCACGGTTGTGGTTGTACAATTTTGTTTTAATCCAAGGAACATTTTGGAGCCCTTTTTATTTCTACCTTGGTTTGTGACTCTGCGGTTTCTAGAAGGTTCTATAGGGGTTTTGTGGTATCTGTTGGTGGTAGGGAAACTTTGGTGGATCTATTTTGATTAGACATGTTAGATTTTGATATCATTTTAAGGATGGATAGGTTGCATTTGTGCTACACCTTTTTAGAATGTTGGACCCATAAGGTCATTTTAGAATTCCCTAATAAGCCAGTTATTGAGTGGGAAGGAAGTTCCTTAGTACCAAGGGAAGGCTCATATCATATCTTAGAGCCTACAAATTGATTCTAAGTGTTGTCTTTATGATCTGGTTTGAGTTAAAGATTCTCACTCGGAGAGTCCTTTTTTATAATCCATTCCCGTGGTTAGTGAATTTAATGAGGTCTTTCCTAATGTTCTTCTAAGTGTCCCTCCTAATAGAGAAATTGAGTTTAGGATTGATCTTCTTTCCAATATTTTTCCTATCTCTATCCTTTCTTTTATAATGGCTCCAGTTGAGTTAAAGGAACTTAAGGACTAGTTGAAAGCTCTTCTTGACAAGGGTTTTATCCGTTCTAGTGTGTCTCTGTAGGGTGCACCAATTTTATTTATGCATAAGAAGGATGGTTCTCTTCGGATATTTATTGATTATAGTTAGTTGAATATGATGAAGGTGAAGAATAAGTACCCTCTTCCTAGGATTAATGATCTATTTGACCAACTTTAGGGTGCTAAGTATTTCTCTAAGATTGACCTTCAGTTAGTTTATCACAAGCTAAAGATAAAGTAGGAAGATATTCCTCAGACTACTTTTTTTATGCGGTATGGACATTTTGAGTTCTTGATCATGTCTTTTGGGTTATCCAATACCCTGACAATATTTATGGATCTCATGAATTGGGTATTCCATCAATTTTTGGACTAGTTCGTAATGGTGCTTAAAGATGATATTTTTGTATATTCAAAAAATGAGGTGGATCATGCCAATCACCTTCCTGTTGTGATGCAGACCCTAAAAGATCAGCAATTATATGCTAAGTTTTCAACATGTGAATTTTTGTTAAATGCTGTTACTTTTTTGGGTCATGTTGTTTCTAGTGAAGAGACCATGGTGGATCCACAGAAAGTTATGATCGTTAAGAACTGTCCTAGACCTACAACTCCAACCGATATTTAAAGCTTCTTGGGTTTAGCTGGTTATTATAGGAGGTTTGTGGAATGTTTCTTATTTATTATTGCACCATTGATTAAGTTAATTCAGAAGAAGGTAAAGTTTTTGTAGTTTGATGCTTGTGAGGGGAGCTTATATGAGATGAAAGATAAATTGACTTCTTTACCAATTTTGACCCTACTCGTGGGTAGTGATGGCTTCGAATGCATCCCACGCGGAACTTGGTTGTTTAGTAATACAATATTGCAAGGTGGTAGCATATGCTTCTAGGTATTTTAAAGCTTATGAGAGGAATTATCTGACTCTTCATTTTGAGTTGTCGATCATGGTGTTCTCATGGAGGATTTGGCAGCATTATCTATCAGGGGTTTATATTGACATCTATGCAGATCACCAGAGACTTCAATATGTATTCACTCAGAAGGAGTTGAATCTCAGGCGTAGGAGATGGCTTAAATTTCTCAAGAACTATGACATGAGTCTCAACTATCACCTTAGTAAGGCTAACATTGTTGATGATGCTCTTAGCAGGTTATCTATTGGGAGTCTATCCTATGTAGATGGGGAGAAGCGGGACTTGGTGAGTGATATTCACTATTTGGCTATCTTTGAGTCCGTCACATAGATTTTGAGGATGGTAGTGCATTTGTGCATGAGGTCGTGAAGTCATCTCGGTGTTCTGAGGGAAAAGAGAAGTAGGTGTTGGACCCTATATTGATGAAAATTATTGACGATATGGGTATACATAAGGTGATGGATTTTGATATTGGGGGTGATGGTATCTTGAGGTACCAAGGGAGGTTGTGTGTTCCTGATGTAGATGGGCTATAATATAGAATTTTGCCTCAAGCTCATGAGTAGAGTTATTTAGTTCATCTTGGCTTGACAAAGATTTATCATGACCTTAAGAAGATCTATTTATGGAATAACTTATAGAGGGTATTTTATGGCTAAGTTCATGGTGTGTCAATAAGTAAAGGTGGAGCTCTTGAGGCCCGATGGGTTGTCTCAAGAAATTGAGTTGCCTATGTGGAAATGGGAAGTGATAAATATGGATTTTATTATTGGTCTTCCGCAAACTCTAATCTAGTTTGTGTGGATAGGATGACTAAGTTTGCTCAGTTCATACAGGGGAGAACTAATTATTCTGTTGAGGACTATGCAAGGTTATTTATTCAAGAGATCTTAAAGTTGCATGGTGCGCCTATTTCTATTATCTTTGATCGAGGTACTCAATTCTCATTGCAGTTTTGGCGCTCATTTTAGAGAAGTTTGGGGACTAAGGTGAGCCTTAGTACTGCTTTCCACCTGCAGATGGATAGATAAGAGAAATGGACCATTCAGAATTTGTAGGATATGCTTCGAACTTGTGAAATTAACTTTTGTGGTAGTTGGGTTGACCATTTACTTCTGGCGGAATTTTCGTACAATAATAGATATCACTCTAGCATTAATATAACTCTATTTAAAGTGTTGTATCGTAAAATGTGTAGGACATCTATTAGGTGGTTCGAAGATGGTGAGGCAAGGTTATTCTAGCCTGATTTAATTCATTAAGCTATAGAGAAGATGAAGGTGATTCGTGATAGGCTTAAGATTTCCCAAAGTCGCCTAAAGTCCTATGCCGATGTTAGGCGAAGAGAGTTGAAGTTCGATGTGGCTGATTAGGTATACTTAAAAGTGTCTCCCATGAAGGGCGTGATGCAATTTGGTAAGAAGGGGAGGCTGAATCCCCCTTATGTTTACCTTTATCTGATTTTTAAGAGAGTGGGAAATGTTGCCTATGAGTTAGAATTGTCTACAAGCTTTGGGTACCATTGACCCGATGTTTCATGTGTCCATGTTGAAGAAATGTGTGGGTGATCCTTCCTTGGTAGTGCCTATTGAGAATGTCGGTATCGTAGATTCCTGTTATACGAGGTGGTCACGGTGGAGATCTTGGATACTCAAGTTCGTACGTTGTGGACTAAGGATGTAGCTTCAGTAAAGGCCCTTTGGATGAACCATAAGGTGGAATAACCCATTTGGGAAATGGAGGAAGATATGAGTGCTACGTACCCATTCTTATTCCTTGTGTCGAGCAAAGGATCTTAAGGTATGAATTTCATTTTCCCTTGTTCCTATTCGGGTTTATTGTTTGATTCTAGTATAATATTGGTATTCTTGCATGAAAAGTGTGTTAACTTGTCATTTGGGGAAAACTGATCCTAAGGGGGAGATAATGTAATACCCTCAAATTTTGAGTATTTTTATTTTTGGACTCCCCTTGTTCGAAACATCAATTTTTGACTTAAATTGTACTTATATTTGTTAAAGGGGTGTCCCAGAAAAGTTTTAGAATTTTCAAAAAAGGCTTGGGATGGATTTTGGTCATAGATGAAGTAGGCCACAGCAGTATTGACGTGCCACATAAGTTGACATCTGCGATAGCCTCACTGACACGGAGGCTAATCTCCATATTATGGTCTGCGAAACAGTGGTTAGACTCCGTGATAAGATCTATGCCACGAACCTATATAAAAATCCGACTATTTTGTTATATTTTAATTGGGATGAGGGGTAATGAGGTCCTTTCACTTATAAATGACCTGTAAACACTATATGTGCCAATTCTCATCAGTTTTCATGATACCAAGGGTTTTTACTTCACTTCGAAAAATCCTTTTTCAAATTTACCCTTTCAAGTCAAGGCTAGAGTTTCAAGGAGGTTGAAACGACCCAATTTGTTGAACCGAAATTCTACACAGTGCTCATGACCCCAAAGGACCACAAGATAGCCCATGAATAATATCTGTACCTATATACTGCATAAGATAACATAATAATGCGGAAACATGCACTGAAAGGAACATAACTGAATAACGTAACATCTGTACGGGAGAATAGAATACCCAAAAACAAAATTGAAGTCTAAACATAATAGTCTGTATCTAGTCTGCATCTAGTCTAAAAATCTCTAATGTCTCAAGAATATGAATAAGGATTTGATGGGGCATGTCCTCAACTAACTCCAACTAATAAGCTAATCAATGAGATACTAAAAAATTATTATGTCCTCGAAGGATGAGGACTCACTTCTACTCTGACTACTGAATTTGGAACCTACTGCAGATCTGGAATTTGTGTCTCAAAACCTATGGTGTAACATAAAAAGAAAGCTACATAGCGCAAATTCTTTAGTACAATGGAATGTACTGAGTATAATGTGAGGTAGGCTATATGCAAGGGTTTGTATGCATGATCAATACTAACTGGCTGTCTAACAGGAGTGTGAGAATGCATACATTAATACGCAACTATAACTGACAATGTCATAACATGATACTGATACCATAAAAGCATGACTACTGAGTCTGGATACTGATAACATGACATAACTGATAACATGAATGACTGTATATGAATACAACTGATAACATGGGTGACTGTGTCTAAAAGTCCTGAATCTAACGAAACCATCTGAGTTTTGTACTATGTCTGAGTTGACTGTGTCTGACAGTCTTAAGATCTGAAGAACTATCTGAGTTCTATTACTGAGACTGATTAACTATATCTGACAGTCCTAATTTTGTAACATGATACAGTGGGAAGTAGTATCTAACCTACATGCCCTAAATTTGCTATAATAGCTGAGCTGGGGTCCAATCTATACCCTGATTGGAAGAATGTCAATACTGCGCCACTGATAAAGAAAACATGTTAAGCCACCTCATCTACCCTCATATATCAGGCTACGATATCTTAACCTATGCTGGCTACATAGATCTGGAATGCAAGGATTACTTTTCTGAATCACACACTCATATAATAGGTGAGTCCCCATCCTTGGGTTCACTCGGTGTTAATTCCTGCTCCTATTTGAATGGACACTGAACATGATTTACTGAACTGAACTGAGCATGGACTGAGTTACTGAATTTCCATGGCTGATAGAATACTACTGATATCTGACAACTGACTGAGTCATGAGATCATGGAGATTTTCCTAATTCTTAAGACTATTTGAAGTCTAAGAGTTCATAGCTTGACTAAGAGTATCGTGAAAACATGACATAGATCTAGGGACATAGCTAATATTTTGGGTACGGTACCCCAGGACTCAATAGAAGGAAACTGACGTAACATGATTTACTTGAAGACTTGACTATCATTAGAATACATACTACCTCCATAGGAGCATTTCATCAAACATGTAACAGGCATGATCTTGTGCATACCTGGGGATTTAATGATATCATGCTAGTTAGACAATATTCCTTCATCTAGGCATTTAATCAAACATATGACAGGCATAATACACATGTAAACATCTTTATTCAATTCTAATTTCACCATTCAAGGGTTTAAATCTTAGGGTTTCCTAAATCTATATCTATAGTAATTAAACCCATACAGAAACTATCAACAATCATAGAGTAGAATCCAATTTCACTTCTATCAAACATGAACATGAGTAGCCAAAACATGAAAACATATAGAAAATCCATAACTTGAGTTTAGAAAAGGGATTCTTGGACTTTCATCTTCATGGACGAAAGGAGTCCATGAATAATCATTATGCATATCTTAGTTCGTGATTTCGTGAAAATTGATGGTGAAACCTTCTTGAAATTTGACCTTATATGAAAACCCTAGCTTTAGTTCTTGAGTGTATTTGAGAAACACATCAATATTTTAGATGAATAAGGGTTAAATCCCTTGTTTGGAAGCTTATATGGGGGAGGGGGAAATTGACCCTTTTTACCAAGGACACGTGATTTAATTTTCAGTAAAATTTTCCAAATTTGTCCTTTGCCGTGACGCATCGTTATCGTGCCGTCTCACTGGAAATTGACAATTAGGAAACTACACGGAAGCACGATGCAGAGCTATCGCGTTGCCAAATTATTTATGACCTTGAAGTTTGGTGCGACGCGCTAGTATCATGGAGCAACACTGGAATTTGACAATTGCCATTTGAACTATCTCCACAATGTGATGAAGGCTTAGGTCAAACACTGTCTCACAAAAAGGACGTAACTCTTCGCCCGGGTGTCCGTTTTGGGCGACTTAATATCGATGGGAAGTTTATTCAATTTCCCATGTGATAGGAAGTAAAAATTATGAAAATAGCACATGTATAAGTATGTATTCCTATTTCAAAGCAAGTTCTAACATACTTGAGAGGATTTTCAAGCTAAGAAAAAGCACGGGCATTAAAATATCTCCCCCTTGAGAACATTCATCCTCGAATGAGACTGACTGAGAGGGGAAAAAATGAGCTAAACATGAATAACTTGAACATGATCTCATGACGGGTATGCCTGACAAGCTGAACATAACATACTGAACAAGCATATCTGATGCATGCGTAACTGATTCATAAAAGCATAACTGAAAGTTCTGAAGAACTAAGTTTTCTCAGAATAAGAATGCATGTCTGATGCATAACTATATAACTGATTTGATACATGAATGCATGACTGAATATGCGGTGGTACTTGATACCAAGAGTATCATGGTATACTAAGTTAGTAATGCACACTAATCATGAAACTGAGTAAGCTTAAAGAGAACTATTACCTTGATCTTGATCTGTGTTGGCAGGAAAGAGGTGAGGATACTTGGTACACATATTTGCTTCAGTTTCCCAAGTAGCTCCCTTGACGGACTGATTTTGCCAAAGAACTTTAAATAGAGGGATTTTTTTATTCCTTAATCTACGAGTCTGATAGTCTAAGATTTCAACTGGAATCTCTTCATTAGAGAGGCTGTTCTGAACATCAATGCTCTGAACAGGGACTATGACTGATGCGTCACCTATACTCTTCTTGAGCAAAGAAACATGAAAGACTGGATAAACTGAGGCTAGATCTGAAGGAAATTCAAGATCATAAGCTACCTTGCCGAATCGACTGAGAATCTTGAAGTGACCAACATATCGGGGACTAAGCTTTCCCTTCTTGACAAATCTCTTCACCCCTTTTATAGGAGAGATCTTGAGGTAGACATTATCACATATCTCAAACTCGAGATCTTTTCTACGAATATCTGCATAAGACTTCTATCGGCTCTAAGCAGCCTAGAGTCTTTATCTAATTAACTAAACTTTCTCTAAGGCGTCGAATACAAAGTCATGCCCTATGACTGAGGCCTCACTAACTTCAAACCAACCAATCAAAGATCTACATCTCCTACCATAGAGAGCTTTGAATTGATCCATCTAAATACTAGAATGATAGTTATTGTTGTATGCAAACTCAATCAAAGGCTAGTGGTCATCCTAACTTTCCTTGAAATCAATTACACACACCCTTAGCATATCTTATAATGTCTGAATGGTCCTTTCAGCTTGACCATCTGTCTAAGGATAAAAGGCTGTAGTGAGATAAATTTGGGTACCAAGACCCTTTTGGAATGCTTTTCACAAATAAAAGGTGAACTGGGTGCCTCTGTCTGAGATAATTGCTAACGGAACACCGTGAAATCCTACCAACTCCTTGATGTAGAGTTTTGCATAATCCTTAGATGAATAAGAGGTATGCACTAGATAGGATGACCCAAACTGAATTATGTTGATGACGAGTTTGAGAAAAAATCATCACGAAGTCAATGTTCACTTGTTCCCACTTCCAAGTAGGAATGGCGAACTCCTGTATAGGACCACTTGACTTCTGATGCTCTACCTTAACCTACTGATATATGGAGCATTCAGCCACAAACTCTGCAATATCTCTCTTCATCCCAGTCCACCAATAGATCTCCCACAAGTCGCAGTACTTCTTAGTAGTCCCTAGATGAATAAATTAATGCACGCCATGTGCTTCAGCAAGAATTCGCTGCCTTATGTCATCTACGCTCGAACCACATACACAACCCTGGCAACGAAGGACGTCATCTACCCATTGGGAGGAAACCTCTATTTTCTGATTCTGAACTGACTCTTTTAGCTTGACAAGGGTAGGATCCTTCTCTTACTTTTCTTTCACCTCAGAAATGAGAGATGATTCTGAACTACTCTGAACACATACACCGCCCTCTAAAGAGTCGACTAAGCAAATACCTAGTCTAGCAAGCTGGTGTACTTCTTGAGCTAACTTCTTCTTACTATCCTCGACATGAGAAATACTACCCATGGAGAGTCTAATGAGAGTGTCGGCTACAACATTGGCATTGCCCAGATGATAAAGGATACTCATGTTATAATCTTTCGAGAGCTCTAAACACCTTCTATGATGAAAATTGAGATCTTTTTGAGAAAAGACATACTGAAGGCTCTTATGATTTGTGAAGATGTCTACATAAAGTCCGTAGAGATAATGCCTCCAAATCTTTAAGTCAAAGACTACGGCTGCTAACTCAAGGTCATGATGAGTAGGATAATTTCTCTCATACGGTTTAAGCTTTCTAGAGGTGTAGGCTATGACGTTACCATGATGCATGATGAAATAACCTAAACCCACTCTAGATGTATCACAATATACTACAAAACCATTTAAACCATTTGGTAATGCTAGAACTAGAGCTGAGGTGAGTCGAGTCTTTAATTCTTCAAAAATCTTCTCGCAGGGATCTGACCATTGAAACTTGACTTTCTTCTAAGTCAATCTGAACATAGGGGATGCAAAAGAAGAAAATCCCTTAAAAAACCATCTATAATAGCCAGCCATACCCAAGAAACTCTTGATATCTGATAGAGATGTTGGGTGAGGCCAGTTCCTTACTGCTTCGGTCTTTTGAGGATTTACTTTAATGCCATCACCCAAAAAAATATGGCCAAGGAATGTTACTGATCTTAGCCAAACTTCACACTTACTGAATTAGTGAATAACTGATGATTTCTGAGCGTCTGAAGTATTGTCTTGAGATGGTCTGCATGATCGCACTCAGTGCGGAAATAGACCAAAATATCATCTATGAAGACCATAATGAACATGTCCAAGTACTATTTGAATACACGGTTCATCAAGTCCATAAAAGCTGCTGGGGCATTGGTAAGACCAAATGACATAACTAGAAATTTGAAGTAACCATACCGCGTATGAAAAGTTGTCTTCGGGATGTCACATTCTCTAACTCTGAGCTAATGATAGCTGGTTCTGAGGTCTATCTTAGAGAAATAACTAGCACCCTAAAGTTGGTCAAACAAGTTATCGAGTCTGGGAAGAGGATACTTGTTCTTTACCATGACTTTATTGAGTTGATGATAATCTATACACATTTTGAGTGAACCATCTTTTTTGTACATCAATAAGATTGGTACGCCCCTCGAGGAAATGTTGGGTCTGATGAATCCCTTATCTAAGAGATCCTTCAGCTGATCTTTTATTTCTTTGAATTCTGTTGGTTCCATTCTGTATGGCAGAATAGAGATAGGCTAAGTGTCTGAAAGAAGATCAATATCGAAGTCTATTTCCCTTTCGGAAGAAATTCCTGGAAGATCTTCAGGAAAGGCATTTGAACATTCATTCACTACTGGGATTAATTTGAGACTAAGAGCCTCGGAGCTGGAATCTCTAACATGAACTAAATTATAAACACATCCCTTAGATATCATTTTCCTTGCCACAAGGTAGGAAATAAGTTGAGCCCTAAACACTAAAGTACTACCCCTCTACTCAAGGACGGGTTCATTCGGGAACTGAAATTAAACTATTCTATTTCTGCAGTCGACTGTGGCATAGTAGTAATGAAGCCAATCTATGCCGAGAAATACATCAAAATCAGTCATCTCTAATTTAACTAAGTCTGCTGAAGTGAATTTCTGAAATATCATAATCGGGCAGTTCCTGTATACCCGTTGGGCTATGATGGTTTTACCCACTGGGGTAGGGATTGAAAGGTGCTTTGCTAGAATTTTGGGACTAGTTCCAAAATCAACTGCTATATAAGGATTAACAAAAGACAAGAAAGCTCCTGGATATAGCAGAGCGTAAATGTGCACATGAAAGATCTTTAACGTACCAGTAACTACATCTAAAAAACTTTCCTCATCATGTCGAGTCTGAAGTGTATAGAGATAATTTGGGTATTGCTCGCCAGTAGCACTGGAAGTGGCACCCTACTGATTTGGGCAATCGGAATAAGCTGAGGAATGATTCTATTGACCTTGAGGACCTGGTTGTGAACAGTCTCTAACTCTATGTCCTAGGTTGCCACAACTAAAGCAAATGCCACTACCTGTTCTACACACACCCTTATGGTGCTTACCATAAGTCTAGTAAAGAGGATAGGTGCGGGCACTGCTAACACTGCCCTGGGTCTTAAAGCCTGGTGCTCTATATTTGTTACCCTCTCTGAACTTAGGAACTGAAGCATTGGCTGTAGAGGGGGCTGGAACTGATGACTTAGGATGAAACTGGAAATGATTTCTTCTTTCTGACTTAGGCTGAGCAAAGTTAAAACTACCTATCTTCACTCTCTTATTCGGTTTCTCCCTGTGCTTAATTTTCTGCTCCTCTATCTATTGAGCATAGATCATAAGTCTAGCTAAGGTCATGTCACTATTTAGCATGGCGGATCTGCACTCATTAACCACGCTTTCATTCACCCCTGAAGCAAACTTACTCATCTAGGATCTACTTTCTGCAACCACATGAGGGGAATACCTGGCTAATTGAGTAAACTTAAAAGAATACTCTTTCACTGTCATATTGCCCTGCCTGAGGTTGATGAACTCTAGCACCTTTATTTCTCTAAGCTCTTGAGGAAAGAATCTATCTAAGAATATGGTGACAAACTTCTTCTACTCTATAGGACCTGCATTATCTAATCTTTCAAACTTCCATTGTTTGAACCAAGCATGAGTCACATCCTGAAACAGGTATGTAGCTAGCTCAGCACTCTAAACAGTAGTCACCCCCATGGTATCTGTCACTTTCTGAACTTGATCTAAGAATTCCTGAGGGTCTCCATCTAACTTAGACCGAAGGAAGGTTTGAGGATTCATTCGGGTGAAGTCCCGAATCCTAGCTGAAGCTGAGTTAGCCACTGGGTTGGCTGGAATAATTGTTGTCCATTCATTATGAGCAGTAATTGATTGAGAAAAAGTATAAATGCGGTCTGAACTCCACATGAGAAACATGATCGCTCAAAGGTTCTTCAGGTTGAGGGGGTGACTTATTTCTTCTCTTAGGAGGCATGTTCTGAAATAAAAAGAAGAAGCGGATTAAACTGAGAGACTTACTTGTGATTATTCTCACAGGCATGACATGAATACTGAAAGACGGGAAACTATTTTTAAAACATCTCATAGCCTCTTGCACATAAATGTGGCGCGCAACATACCCATGTACAAGACTCTACTAGATGCGGCTTTCAGACTTCCTAGGACTCTATTGAACCTTAGGATTTGATACCAAGTTGGTAATGACCCAATTTACTGAACTGGAACACTACAGGGTGCTCATGATCCTGAAGGACCACAAGCTAACCCACGACTGATATTTGTACCTGTATACTGCATAAGATAACATAATAATGCAGAAATAAGCACTGAAAGGCCATAAGGTTTGATCATGAACAAAACTGAGTAGCGTAACATCTGTGTGGGGTAATAGAATAACCAAAACAAAACTAAAGTCTAGAACATAATAGTCTGTATCTATTCTGCATCTAGTCTGAAAACCTCTACTGTCTAAAGAATCTGAAAAGGCGTTGATGGGAAATGTGCCCAACTAACTCCAACTAATAAGCTAATCAATGAGATACTAAAAAATTATTATGTTCTCAAAGGATAAGGACTCACTTCTACTCTGACTATTGAATCTAGAATCTACTGCTGATCTAGAACTCGTGTCTCTGAACCCATGGTGTAACATAAAAAGAAAGAACCATAGCCCAAATGCATCAATACAATGGAATGTAAAAAGTATATATGTGAGGTAGGCTATATACATGGGTTAGCATGCATGATCAATACTAACTGACTGTCTAACATGAATGTGAGAATGCATACACAAATACCCAACTGCAACTGACAATGTGATAACATAATATGAATACCGTGGTAGTATGACTACTGAGTCTAGATACTAATAACATACATAACTGATAACATGAAAGACTGTATCTAAATATAACTGATGATATAGGTAACTGTGTTTGACAGTCCTAAATTTGATAAAACTATCTGAGTTCTGTACTATGTCTGAGTTGACTGTGTCTGACAGTCCTAAAATTTGAAGAACTATCTGATTTCTATTACTGAGACTGATAGACTGTATCTGATAGTCCAAATTCTATAACATGAAACAGTGGGAAGTAGTATCTAACCCACATTCCCCAAATGTACTATAATAATTGAGCTGGGGTTCAATCTATGCCCTGATTAGAAGCGTGTCAATAATGCGCAACTAATAAAGATAACATGTGAGTAACCCTCATATAACAGGTAACTCAAGAGAGAATAGTGGGAACCCTCATAGAACAGGTTAAGCCCACTCATCTACTCTCATATAATAGGCTATGATGTCTCAACCTATGCTGGCTACATAGTTCTAGAATACAAAGATTGCTTTTAAGAATCACACCCTCATATAACAGGTGAGTCCCCATCCTTGGGTTCACTTAGTGCTAATTCCTACTCCTATTTGAATGGAAACTGAACATGATTTACTGAACTGAACTGAGCATAGACTGAGTTACTGAATTTTTGTGGCTGACGGAATACTATTGATTTTTGACAACTGACTAAGTCATGAGATCATGGAGAATTTTCTGAGTCTTAATATTATCTTAAGTCTAAGAGTTCATAGCTTGACTGAGAGTATCGTGAAAACATGACATAGATCCAGTCACACAACTAATATTTTGGGTACAAGTACCCCCAGGACTCGATAGAAGGAAACTCACATAACATGATTTACTTGAAGACTTGACTATCATCATAATACATACTACATTCATAGGAGAGTTTCATCAAACATATAATAGGCATGAATTTGTGCATACATGGGGATTTCATGATATAATGCTAGTTAGACAATATTCCTTCATCTAGGCATTTAATCCAATATAGGATAGGAGTGGTACACATGTAAACATCATTATTTAATTCTAATTTCATCATTCAAGGGCTTAAATCTTAGGGTTGCCTGAATCTATGGCTATAGTAATTAAACCCACATAGAAACTATCAATAGTCATGGAGTAGAATCCAATTTTACATCTATCAAACATAAACAGGAGCAGCCAAAACATGAAAACATATAGAAAATCCATAACTTGAGTTTAGAAAAGGTATTCTTGGACTTCATGGACGAAAGGATTCCATGAATGAACACTATGCATACCTTAGTTTGTGATTTCATGAAGATTGATGGTGAAACATTCTTGAAACTGGACCTTTTATGAAAACCCTAGTGTGAGTTGTTGAGAGTATTTGAGAAAAACATCAATATTTTGGATGAATTAGGGCTAAATCCCATGTTTGAAAACATATATACGGGGAAAATTGACCCTTTTAACCATATACACGTAATTTAATTTTTAGTAAAATTTTCCAAATTAGGCCCTTGGCACGACGCCATTGATAATTGGGAAACTGCCCGGTGGCGCGACACGGAGCTATCGCATTGCCACTTTGTCTATGACTTGAAAGTTTGGTGCAATGCGCCATTATTGTAGAGCAACACTGGAATTTGACAATTGCCATTTGAGCTATCTCAACGACGCGCTGAAAGCTCAGGTCAAACATTGTCTCACAAAAAGGACCTAAATCTTCGCCCGGGAGTCGGGGGCGAATTATATATAGATGGAAAGCTTATTAAATTTTTCACATGATAGGAAATGAAAATTATGGAAATACCACATGTATAATAAATAATTATTATTTCAAAGAAAGTTCTAACATCCTTGAGAGGATTTTTCAAGTTAAGAAAAAACACTGGCATTACAGAGGTGGTTATCTAGAGTTCTAAGGATGTTATATTCATTAAAATTCTTGGTAATTAAGGCGTTCACCTCTTTCTATTTATTTATCTTTTCTTTATGGAATAAATTAGTTATTATCATGCACAATTTTAATGTTGAGTTTTGAACTATGAGTTGAAGGTTTTTTAAATTTACTTGGTGTAAATATTTTCCCATGATTATTTTTGAATTGTTATGCATTGAATTGATAATTTATGAACTCTTTGGGTGCATAGAGATGGTGAATGAATTTAGGGTAACAATGGATTCCCCAAACAAATGGATTTGGCATAGAAATTCATAATAATCTCGACCCACTTGCATAGTTAGCTTTGGAATGTGACTTATCACTTCTGTTGGCTATTCTTTTTGAAACCTTTGCATTGCATAAATGGTAAATGAAACATGAATGGAATTTTTTTGGTTTTCAAATGGTTTTGGAAATTCCTTGTTGGACATGGCTTTAGTTTTTAAAATTGTAAACCGTGAAGTCAACTTGGTTTAATGGTCTTTTATGGAAAAATAGAATAGACTTGCAAGATCTAATTTTTTTATATTAGGATACCAAGTGTTAATCCCTAATTAAAATACTCCTGGGTTAATGGATGAATGTGTAAATAATTTTAATTAGTCTCTATGAGAGTTATGTAGAAAACCGTGGAAGTTGGAGGTCTCAGCGCGGACTAATACCGGAAACTCACATTTGCCGATGTTAGGGTTGGTATGAATGACCATGTGCTTATGTTACACTATATATATATATATTTGTATCAAAGATAGAGAAGCATAAGGATTCCTTGGATTTCTATGATACCTTTGGTTGTGTGTCTAACATACACTGTGTCCTTTCAATATGGAAGCTGAACTCATTTAGCCCGTGGGTGTAGGTAAAGGATGGTCAAGATACACATTTTAGGTTAATTTTTTACTCTCATGATAAGTCTTTTTCCCTTTATTAGCATTTACTATATATATATATATATATGTAGCCATCGATTGTGGTATAGTGCACTGGTTTTAATGGTTTTTCTATTATGGGTCATGGCATTATTTTATACATTTATCTGTAAGTTATATGATAACACTCTAACCACTAACGGTCTTCAGAGGCAGTGTCCCCATGTGATGCAGGAACTTATCATACTTCTGCTACTCCTACATAGTGATTAGGTGTTCGTGGGGAAACTCAGGTCTCAGACTGAACTTGTGAGCTTCCATCCTTCAAAAGACCCCATTTAATGCTTTGGATTTCCTTACGTTTAACTTTTTGTTGGACTTATTTTCAGAAATGGTCGGGGGCATGTCTCGACTAAACTATCTTGGTCTTTGTTAGGGGCTTTGTTAGACATTACTATGGGCGTAGGTATTATGATTGGTTTGCGGTGTTGATCCTTTATAGATTCTTTAAGCTTTCCTCTAACATTTTGTTTTATGTTAGTATTCATCCGCAGCTAGGTGTACTTGGTTATATTAGATTTGGATAAGGGGGTGGTCTTCGATCCTCAGTAGATTTGAGATGCCCTTCACATCCATGCCCAGGTTCAGGTCATCAAACTTATCTGTAGATGCTACAAACATGAACATTAAGAAAATTTTAAGTAAAATGGTTGATAATAATAGATATTGGCATAAGATGTTACCTTATGCTCTTATACGATATCATACAACAGTCTGAACCTTAACAAGGAAACATTTTATCTATTGGATTATTAAACCGAAGTAGTAATACCTACTACAGTTGAAATACCTTCACTGAGAATCATTCAAGAATCTAAACTATGTAACAAAGATTTGTGTCACAGCCCAAAATCAAGGGTCATGATGGCACTCATCGAAAAAAGCCTTGATAAGTAAGACTATCACCCAAAATGATAAAATAAGGGAAATCCATACCAAACCCAAGACAAATAGAATGTTTCTAGTATTTCCAATATTTCCATGGTGGTACTAATGTTTCATGAATGAATATGACATAAGGATGTAATACTCACAGCCAACTACAATGGAAATATCTAATATCCTATCAATATACCAACCAAGTGAGACAAAAATCCACTCAAATTAACAAACCAGCCAAGATCCAACATAATCCATAAACCATCAAGTTAAACGTACAAAGAAATATCACAGATACTACATAAATCTTAAAATCTAGGCTTTTCCACCAAAAATATTACAACCAATAAAACATGTTTCAATTACTAGGCCAATGATAACACATAACACCTCACATAGTCACGCATACAATGTAACGTCTCAAAATTACCAAATATCACATAGGGCCCCACACAGGTAAATAAATGACCTAAACGTATTTTCCATGATACAACTCTGTACCTAAACATATTTTCCATGATACAACTCTGTTCCCATAGCAGGATTTTACATTATTATTATTAACTACCCTACCCAATCCGAAGAAGGTTAAGCCATAAACTACCTCGAATGCAAAATAAAAAAAATAAGCCTCTACATTAAGTACAAACCCAAAAGTTATCTAAAACACACAACTTATAGAATCTACGCGTCAAAAGAAAGCCAATGATACCTATTTTACCTTATCCAAATTAAGGTCAAAATGGACCCCCAAAGTGAGTTTTCAAAAAAGTGGGTAGAATCAAAATTTTAGACAAAAATATATTCTCCAAGATTAAAGGAATTCATCAGGGAAATCCTAAGTAAAAATGGACTGACAATGGGTTTGAATCAAAGAAATGATGATTTGGAACTTCTTGGCCAAAATCCCTATATTCCACTTTAAGATCAATGGTTAACCAAATTTTAATGCTAGAATCGAAGAAAAGTAGTTCAAATAGTGAAAGAATCTCAAAAATGGTTGAACCCCAATCTCCGAGTCTCAAAAATGTGAAAGAATCTTAAAAATGAGAGGTGTAATCCACCCAACCATTGCCTAAGAGACTATCCCTTAATAGATCATGGATCATTTAAACGAAGCCCGCCTCATTGCTTAAGTGACTTAGTGTCGCTTAAGCGATAGGTGTCTAGCATGCCAGTGTCCCTTAGGTGACCAAACCAATGATTAAGTGAGTTTGGTGACGTGTAGGGGACACTTTGGCTGATAGGCCAAGTCTCTTAAGCGACCAAAGCATCACATAAGTGAGGGCACCAGCAGAGTTGTACATTAGTTTTAAGTCTCTATGGACCCCTTGGGATTTATTTAGAATCTCAAGAACTAAACAAACTATGCTACCCTATAAAATTTGATGCTCTAAACTCAATGGAGATATCAGGTTTTCAAAAACTGTTGTTATCACAAATTGACCCTCAAGATCTATTTTCACAATATTCCAAAATGGAGTATCAAAATAAGATATAAAAACTATAAAAATAGACCAACCATTTTACCAACCTAAAATTGACATTCTGGATTTATTGGTGCTGTCCATTTTGCCATCTAATGGACAAATCAATAAATGTTGGCCAAAGTCAACTATAAGGATTTTCAAGCCACCAAAAACCACAAACTCACACAAATCACACCAAAATACATTAGGAACCATGCTAATCATCCCTACACCCAAAAAATACCTAAATTCAACCATGTGGAGGGGTGAAATGGTCAAATTATGTTGAAATAAATATTTAAAAAAATCACCCAAATTAAGTCATTACAAATGGGTTCATGCTAACTTTAAACAAATCGTGTTGATTGATAAGAAATGACCCTAGTGTGACCGAGCTAGTTACACCAACAACGAATGATTTGTTCATTCAACCAAAAGGTAAGAACCTACATGTTCAAGTTAGGACAATTGGTCTTAAACATATATTTCCTGACAAAGAAGAGTACAAAGGTAAGTTTGCTCTAAACTGGCTAGGGTCGTACGTGGTTTTGGAAATTGTTATTCAAAGAATCCTTAGTCCTATTAGAGATGGATAGATAGAAGTGGCGCAAGCCAATCAACTCTAGTATGGTGAAAAGATACTATATTTGAAGATAGTATTTTCTTTATATTTCCTTTCCTTGTAATGACACTTTTTTGAATGTAACCATTTTTGTGTTGTGTAATAGTTTAAAATCCTTTCCCTTTTTTATGTAAAAGCTACGTTTGTCCAATATTTCAAAAAGTGGCATATGTAGGTGGCCTATCTTGGCTTCAGAGCCCTTAGAAAAAATTATTTTCCTCACCTATGAACTATGTGATGACATAAATTCTAAAAAATGGCATACGTGGGCAGACTTTGTTGGCTTTAGTCAATTCTTTGGAATTTGTTATGTTTTAATTGAATATTACTGAACTACTTGATGACTTGATTCTTCATTAACGGGATACAAAAGTGACAAAATGGCTTGGTCACACAACCCTAGGAAATGGAAAATAGGCATAAGTTTGAGAAGGAATCTTAAAAATTCTACAAGAAAAAGTTCATCCACCAATGAGAAAATGAAGACCAACAAGAATTTTGGGGGCTAGGTTCAAGACCCACACAAGTTCAACAATTCAAGATTTGTCTCAAAAGAATCTCAACTTGGGAATAAAATTTGAGGAGTACCTCAAACTTACCATCAAGCCTTATTCGTAAGTGCGAATACAATATCCCCTCAAAATCACAAAGTTAGGGTCAACTCGAAAAATCATTAACTACAATAGAGCCTAGAAAGAATAATCTTCAGAGATGATAAATTTAAAAAAAAAAATATGCCCTCAGTTCCCCAATAGAAAAATAGATTTTGGAAGATTCTTCATTGGATGTTAGACATAACTATTGATATACCCCATGACTTCTACTAAACTATTTTTCCCTTATATCTATAAAATATAAAAAGTTAAAGTTGGGGTCCAAATATGACAAAACATTTGATGACAGAGAAAATGAATAAAGGATTGAAGAAGGCAAGACAGATCAATTTTGGCCAAAATAATTAATTTTTTGGGGATACAAGAACCACTGCATAAAGATGCATGCAAAGAAGTCAGCACAAAAAGGGTGCAATCAAAAGGTTACCTCAACGAAG
Source organism: Capsicum annuum (assembly GCF_002878395.1). Taxonomy (NCBI): domain Eukaryota; kingdom Viridiplantae; phylum Streptophyta; class Magnoliopsida; order Solanales; family Solanaceae; genus Capsicum; species Capsicum annuum. The sequence goes on along the minus strand of NC_061119.1, from coordinate 67,410,554 downwards.
AGACAGAAAAATACCCTTCTTTGACCCATTAGGGTCTAAATGGACATATAATGATTGAATGTGGTATTTGTGGTTGTCCCCAAAAAATGGTTGCTGGCCCTTTATTTACACTTAGAAGATTTTTTTGACATCCCTACTACATAAGGAGATTCATAAAAGCCCAAGTCATTTGAGTGAGGTTCTGCATTTTTCTTTTAGGTGTTACTTCATGTCACCTCGTGACTACCCCATAGACGTGACACGATGATCAGGACTATAAGTAATCCATAATCTAACCCATAGAATTTTTTCTTTGTTAAATAATGATAAACTTAATTAAATTATGAGAGAAAGCTTTAATTTAATCATCTGAATTTATTTGGATAAATAGTATTAATAAAGCAATGTGACTAGAAATCAACTAAAATATATGACTATCTAAAAAAAATCAACAAGTCTAGAGAAGGACCTAATCATACTAAAGAGCCACTAGGACATACCCTGGAGAGTCCGAAAAGAAAAAACAAAGTCAAAAAAAAATTATAACTGAACTACTAGAAGTAAACATAATCCAGGTCATCGGAACATGAGGAGTCACTAATTGATGGATGGTAGAAAGTGGTGATCATGGCTAATCGTGATGCTGAGAGCGAATATTAGGACCTATCAGAGGAAAAAGTATATAGTCAGTAATTTTGGAATGTACTGAGTATATGAGGGTGCATGCACTATGTAAAACTAATATGTATCATAAGTTTAAGACATGCATGCTACGTGTAGATAGAATAATCATATTCATGAATAAAACTTAAAGATAAAATATCATAAGGCATAACTAATAATGAAAAATCTAGTCAAGTAAGTGAGTCATTACACTTAGTTTCTAAAATCATAATTTCTTTGGGAGATTCTCTTAACCGATATAAACTATGCAAACAACTTGGAGTCTGATGTAAACGCCTCCATTAAAAGAACCCAATATATGTTGCCAGGGTATAAAGGTGTATATATTTTATCACCTTTATGAGCCCATTTAGGCAAGATGAATACAATACCTATGGTGGTACATAGTTTCTGGGACTAGGATGTGCAAAGCACTTTTCCCTCGGTGCTAGATACTACTCCAAAAATCAAACTATTTCTCATAAAGTTTATGAAATTCACCATAATATAAGCATATGATTTTATAAGCCTAAAAACCACAATATGCTTTTGTTTTTATTTCTTATCCATAAGCACATATCTGAATTTCATTTTGAATCTAAAATCATCAGCCCATAATTTATGTAAACAAAGTTAATCATGATAAAATTATATACATTTTCCAACTTATTATATTTTTTCGTGTCAACAGCACTAAATTCACTTTATGAGATCAACTATAAGAGTAAACCATGAATTTTCATAATAAGTGCAACTTAGCATCATAGTTTCAAAATCATGTAAAGTAGGTATGAAACCTATTAAGCAAATCCACAAAATTAGTTATAAAGCAAGGTCCTTGGGCAAAATGATAAAAGAAAAAACTTGTTCAAACCCAACGTACCTGAACATATCAACTTCTTCGAGGAACATATGAGTTTAGAGTCGTTGAGATAAAATTTATGGAAAACCCCTTCCTTTTGTGTTCTTTAGAACTTGGAAGGAGAGAGAACGATTGATTGTGATATGGGACAAGGGAAAACATTTTAGTATTAGTTATAGGATAATTTAGGATGTAAATGGCCAGTTTTCCCTCAAAAGGTTGAAGGAAAAAGGGGATTTTGGTATTGCCATGATTATTGACATGGCACCCCCTTATCGCACCAAGTTGGTAGTGTGGCATGCCTTAATCATGTCAACCAACTTACATAGTATGCTTCTACCACACTAGGCCACTGGTTTTTCCATCTGTGTTATGCCTTGCCTCTATCGAATGGCTTAAATGTAGACCCTTACTGTTTTGTAGTTACATTAAGCCCCATAATGATTCCAAAACTTCCAATACACTTTCTAATAGCCCTGTTATCAATTTTGATCATAATTCAACCTTAAAATCACATTAAAACACTCTGGAGCTATTAAAATAAAATCTTTGACTTATGGGGCATAACATTATCTCCCTTTGGGACCATTCGTCTTCAAATAAAAGTTAGAATAGGGAAAAGTTTTTAACTTATGGATGTTTTAGGCTACGGTCTGAATATTATCATGCTACGTAACTAAAATTAACTTACCCTAAGAACTTTCATACAACTGAACTAACTAACCACACATGAATTTCATAGATTGGACTGATAAATTTAAGGATTTTGGAGTGAAGGCATTTGCTGAAAACTTCTTACCTCATGATAGACTAAGTGCTAGGAGCAAATAAGTGAGAATATTGATTCGTCATGTCGGCCTCTAATTTCCATGTTTCTTCTTCAACCTAATTGTTCCTCCATAAGACTTTAACTGAAACCCTTCATTTTTTCATAACCTTCTTACCTGCCGATCTAGAATTTCAACTGGGATCTCCTCATAGGATAAAATTTCACTCTAATACTTTCTACGGGAACTACAAATGATGGGTCTCCAATGAACTTTTTCAACATGGACATGTAGAAAACTAGATGAAAATGGCTAATTTTGATGGAAGATCCAGTTCATAGGCAGCATCTCCTATGTACTTTAAGATTTCTTATGGACTAATTCCGAGGGATGAATTTTCCCTTTGTTCTAAACTGCATCATTCCCTTCATGGTTGATACTTGCAAAACCACCAATCTCCCACAACAAACTTTAGCTCTCTTCTCCTAATATTTGTATATGAGTTCTGATGACTTTGAGAAATTTTCAATCTCTCACAAATCAACTGAACCTTATCCATTGATTTGACAAAAAAGTATGGCCCAATCAAAGCAGCACCAGCCTCAAACCAGCTTATAAGAGATCTACACCTATTAGAATACAAAGCCTCGAATGGAGCCATTTGAATCAAAGTGAGGTAGTTTTTATTATAGGTAAACTTAATTAGAGGTAGATGATAAACCGAATTCCCCTAAAAGTCAATCACACAAGCTCTCAATATGTCCTTGAGAGTTTTGATAGTACACTTGAGTTTGTCATCTATCTAAGGGTGGAAAATAGTACAAATCTAAACCTTTGTACTAAGGCCCTTCTGAAATGATTGCCAAAATTTAGAAGTAAACTGAGTACCTTGGTCTGAGATGGTGGACAAAGAAATCCTGTGGATTCTTACTAACTCACGAACACATAACTTGAGGTCTTAACTGGCAAGAAATAGTTTGATTTGGTCATTCGATCCACGATGACCCAAATCGAATCATGTCAATGCCTAGTGCGAGAAAGTCCCATAGTAAAATCCATATGATAACTACCCACTTCCATGTAGGGATGCCAATATCCTAAAGTGTACCTCCTGGTCATTGGTGCTCAACATGCACTCATTTACAATACAGACACTTAGCCACAAACTCTGCTATGTTTCTTTTCATACCATTCCACTAGTAGACTTTCTGTAGATCGTGGTATATCTTGGTGGCACCAGGATGAGTCGAATACTTTGAACCATCAATCTAAAAAAATCTTATTTTCAATATAAAAATATATGGAATAATTCTCTCTGTTAATTTCTATCTCTAAACCAATAAACCTAGGTGACACACAAAGGACCCTGATTGTGAAGAACACTATCTCCAGCTTGGGAGAATACCTCTACCTTTAATTGATTGACTACATCCATTAATGGATAATGTATAGGGTTATTACACTATTTTTCCCTTACCTCTACTACAATAGATGACTCTGAACCATTTTGAAGTATCAACCACCATCATCTATATCACGCATATGAACTCCAAATCTATCTAATCGCACCATTTTGGCTAACTCTGTTTTCTCATTTGGAACATGGGCTACACTACCCATTGACAATCTCCTCAAAGCATGAACCACCACAATTACTATCATAACCAAAAAATTAAAGATCATGATAGAACTTATTGTGACAAGACATGACAACTAAGCCCATCCCCAAGTAGATATGAGATGAGAAATCAATACCAAACCAAAAGCAAGGATTCTAAAACAAAGCTAAACCACCCAAATATTATAATAGAGGAAGTACAAAACAAAAAATACAATGCAATATCCAAAACCATAGTGTCATAGTGTCAGAACTACTAAATGCATATCAAATATCAAAAGATATAGTAATAGACCAAAAAGGATCATAATTTGTTTCTGGATACAAAATAAGATAGAAAATAGATTGGAAGAGGTAGCCCATACTATCTCCACTAACTATTATATAATATACACATATAGCACACACAAACACGAGAAAGAAACACAAATAAACATGCATACCAAATAAAAGTATAAGAATGAAGTACAAATAGGAAAATATAACATCAAGGACAACAATACAACACAGAATGAGCATAATATTATAAAATACAATGTAGATGATGATGGTGATGGTGTAATGATGATGTGATTCTAGAGATTGTCACACAACCTCCATATAAACCTACCAAGTTGTGCTTCCAAGTAGGACTCATGTGAGGTTCACAACCCATATACAATCTAATATCAAATAGCAATATCCATACTTTCCTTCCAGAACATACATCGCCAGAGGGTTTTTATAAATGTCATATTTGTTTCAAAAAAGCCAGTGTTTCCACTACTTCAATGGTGGTGCAAATATTTTATGAATGTGTATGATATAAGGATGTAATGCTCACAACCAACTAGAATGAGAGTATTTAAATCCAAGAAATATACCACCATGTGAGCCAAAATCCACTCAATATTCCAACCATTCATGAATCTAATGTAATCCATATGGCAGGAAAGTACAACAGACAAATATATGCCATTGATACAACATAAATCCAAAGTCGATGCTCCAGACTAAATGGCAATGTTAGATTTTCAAAATAAATCTTTTTTATACAAAGTTGATCCCCGAAACCCAATTTCACAACTTTCTTAATCGAGTGTCCAAAAGAGATAAAAGACACAAAACAACACCAACCATGTTACCAATCTAAAATCGACGATCCAAATCTTCTACAGTCTATTTTACCATCTGAGGCACAAATCAATAAATGTTGTCAAAAGTCAACTTTGAAGATTTAACAACCATAAGAAACTACAATCTCGCATATATCCAACCAAAAAGCTTTAGGATTTATGCCAATCATCCCCACACACTAGAATACCACAATGAAACCATGTGGAGGGGTAAAATGGCCAAATAACATAGAAATAAATAATTCACATAAATCACAAAAAATCAGGTCATTTCATCATCCACCACTAAGAATCTAGTTAGTACTCAAACTAAAGGCAAGAGAAATACCTAAGTCAGTAAAAAGTTGGGGATAACTACCATGTATATTAGAGTCAATCTCCTATGAAAAAGAATATATAGTTTGATGTCTCCACTGGACCTTAACCACTGGAACACATCTAGAATGGAATCGCCTAACATCTCTAGATAGAATGGAGATAGGCTCATCAACAAAAGACAACCTCTTATCTAATTGGACTAAATCCTAATGAATGACATGATTCTCATCTAGAATATAATACTGAATCATAAAAATATATAAAACTATATGAATTGTTGATAAATCAAGGGGTAATGCTAACTCATAAACTATATCCCCAATAGTTTGATAAACCTCAAAGAGTCCAATATACCTGGGACTAAGCGCCCATTTAAAAACCTCATCACACCCTTCATGTGAGACACACAAACCAAGACTCGATCAGCCACACAAAATCTCAAGGCACAAAGTATATGATCGCATAACACTTCTTCTAAAGTTGAGCTGCTCAAAGTCATTCCTGAATAATTTGAACAATATCCAAAGACTCAAGAAGAAAGTTTGTAGCTTGAGGTGTAATCATAGAAACCTCAAATCAACCAACTGGAGGGCGACAAAGCCTACCATACAAGGCCTTGAAAAGAACCATCTCAATGCTAGAATGAAAGATATTATTATATACAAACACCACCAAATAAAGATGTTTCTCCCACTAGGCACCAAAGTCCATCACACAAGCGCGAAGTATATCCTCTAAAACCTAAATAGCCTGCTATAACTAACTGTCATTCTAGGGTTGAGAAGCAATAAAAAGATCAACTGGGGTACCTAACTCCTCTTAAAAATTCTTCCAAAAGTCCAATGTAAATACTGAACCTTAATCTAAGATAATAGACACTTACTCATAATAAAATTGAACTATCTCATGAATGTAGATATGGCCTAACCTCTCAGCACATAATAGAACCTAAATGGAAATAAAATTAGTAGATTTGGGGCAATCAATCTATAATGACCCAAACATAATCAAAACCACAAGAAGTACGAAGCAACCTAGTCATAAATTTCTTAGTGATTTGTTCCCCATTTCACACAGGAATAGGTAACCTCTAAAGCAAGCCACCAAGCTTTAAATATTCAATCTTCAACTATTGGCAACATAGGCAACAAGCTACAAAATTTGTGACATCCTTCCTCATTCCTCTCCACCAGTAAAGCTATCTTAAATCATGGTACATATTAGTCTCTCCCAGATGGATGGAATACCTTGAATGATAACACCACTCCAAAATTAATAAAATCCAATCACCCACTATAGGTATATAAACTCAACAATCAATCCTCAAAATACAATCTAGATCATGTGGAGCTTCCTTATCCACTCCACTCAATACCTTATCTCAACTCACTCTCAACCTAATATCATAAAATAATGAGCCTGAATTTGCTCCATCAAAGAAGACCTAGCCTCAAAAAATAGGAAAATGCATCTTAGTATGGAAATATCAAGCCTAACCATCTAGTTAGGAAATGACCAAACCTCTAAGGCCAAAGGGCTCTGCGAGGTAAAAATATACACCAAGCTACATATACTAGCCGAATTCCTACTCAAGGCATCCACAACTACATTAGTCTTGCTCGGATAATAGAGAATAGTCAAGTCGTAATCCTTAAAAACATAAGCCAATGACACTACGAAATATTAAGATCTCACTTGGTGAAGAATTACTGAAGGAAATGATAATCCAAAAAAATCTCATGATGGACTCCATACAAGTAGTGCCTCCAAAATATCAAAGTAAAATAATCGTATAACTCCAAATCATGGGTAGGGTAATTCCTCTCATGGGGCTTCAACTGGTGAGAAGCATACTCAACAACCTTACCTCATGCATTAGCATAAAACCTAACCCAATACCTGAAGCATCACATAATATAGTACAACTAAAAGGATTTTTTCTTCTCGATTAGCTTGGTCAATGATGAGTCATGATTTTACCACATTTGCACTCAACTTTTTTGAGCACTACAAAGTTTTGTATAAATAAATATGACATAATAATGATTTAATGCACTAATATCCATATTTTGTAGGCATAGAGTTTGTGAGATTAAAATATTTGGATTGAAGCTAAAAGACATCAAGTGGAAGCACAGAAGTACAACTAAAGACCTGGAGCAGTCATCAATCTCAGTTACCATGATTGTGGGGAAAATAGCGGTAGTCATAGTTAGTCAACATGATTAATGTAACGTGATCGTGGAACCTTACCACGGTCATGGATAACCTCATGCAATCGCGGCTAAGCGGAAATGATGTATAGGATAATTTTGTAATTTTACTTGGTTGAATCCCAAACCTTATATATTTTTGGGGTTTTTCTTACCTCATACACACTTTTGAATTTGAAACAAGAACCAAATTGGCAAAGATTGTAACTAATTTTGGAGAATTAAATTCTGAGTGTTTTGTGAAGGATGGATACTTTGAATAATATTTTTGGAATATCTTGCTCTACCTTCTTCATGAGTAGCTATGTCATTTAGTCTTGAGATTATGTTTAAGTAAAGTTTAATTATATGTGGATGTTGTTGGATTTGCATGATTTTTAGTTTTAAGTGTGGATTCCACCACTACTTGAGTTAATAGTTGGAATTTATGGGTGAAAACCCCAAATCTCCAAATGGGATTGATGGGTGAAAACCCCAAACTCTAGAAACCCCTCATCTTTGTTGAAAGAAGGATGAAGGTGAATATATGAGTACCCATAGCATCTTTGAAAAAGGGCTATAAGGGTAAAGACATTGGTGGACAATTAAGTATGTGGTTTACTCCCTTTTACAATCTTAGACATAAGTGTAAATGAAGTGTAAGTCATATCATAGGAATTTTCATAGAAATAGTGTAATGCTCTGAAATCTTATCCCGAGACGTCATATGATGCTTAAGGCTACAAGTAACCCTAAGCTAACCCTTTGAGCCTGCTACTACTTCCAACACTTACTTTATGATAATCTATTCAAGAGTAATTGATGTATCGTATCAAAACTAAATGAATAAATGATAGATACTATCTAAATAACAAATTCTAATAGTCTTTAAACAAACTCGTAGTTCGACAATCCTTTACTACAAACAAAGAACTAGAGAGCCATTGGGACAGACCCCTAACTGACTCGAACTAAATTGAAAATGATAGTCCAAATAATAAAAGAAAACTGAAAGTCTAAAGAAGTAGGCCATCGAATCATGAGGTATCACCACTGCGGGAACGTTGATAAAGATCCTTGAACTACTCACGCTACAGATACTGAGCACCTGAACCTACATTATAAGACAATGTAGCACACTGACTTATATGTAGATTAATACTTTGAGTATGTACTGAGCATATGGGGGTGCAATGCATTAAGTAAAACAATATCGCTAATCTTTATAAAACCATCTATGCAAATATGAATGACTCACATAGCTTGAATAAGTTTGAAACATAGATCTCATAAGTCATGAATAATGAACATGTAGTATAAATCTCATGAGTCATTACACTTAGTTCTAAAATCTATATTCCCCTCTTATTCTCAAAGCTTGTAAACAAAAGGATTCTTAAGAACAATAACTTTTAAAATCATACTTTTATCTTATGGATAATAAAGAACTTCTTTTGAAACTTAGGGACTTAATAACTTGAGATTATGGAATTTTGGTACTCTTTGGAACATGGGAGTTTCTTCTAACAGACATAAACCATGTGAGCTGACATAGAGTCCAACGTCTTGCCCACATTGGGAATCACTATCCTTGCCATCGAAATAGAATCTTAACTTTAGTGATCACTATCTTTACCCACTTGGGGTTAATAAGAAACCTATGGGGGCATATAGTTCTGGGGTATTAGACCTTGTAATCATACCCAACTTGGTGCTAAATACTACTCCCATACATAGGCTCAGAACTTTTAGGAAATCCACTTTAAATAATACTAGAATGTGTAATGGAAGCTAACTATGCTTCATTTTTCCCTAAATCATAGATAATGTGGATTTCTATATTTACTTAGTTCAAAAGATCAACTTTCTTTATCAAAATTTGAAAATAGCCATTCATGGGACACTTAAATTATGATCATTCTTAAAATATCAAGAATAAATCTTAGGGCTTTAAACCTGTGCTTCAAATTCATATCAAATAACATAAAGTTCATGCTTTATAACATAATTGTTCTTAATTCAACTTAAAATCTGAAAAATATAATCATGTACATAAATATTCGAAAGTAAACATGTAATTTACTATAAAAATTACTCAAAATCTCAAAATCATGCAATTAGCAACATGGAGTATAAACCCTAACTTAACTTTCATGGAAATCATATTAAAATTAAGAAATTCATAACTTAAAATAAGATTTTGGGCACAAGAATGGAAGAAGTGTTTTTGTTCAATCCCTACATACCTTAGATTGTAAACTTAATGAATAGAGATACCTTAGATTGTAAACTTAATGAATAGACTTACTTGTGAGATGCTACTTGTACTCTTGAATGAGGGTTCTTGGAGTTCTTCAACTAGGAGCTTGGAATCTTGACTTAATTTGGAGAATTGATGGAGAAATCTTGAGTTTATTGGAGGAGAAGTATGATGAACTAGGATTTTTGTTTGAATAGAATGATGATTAGGGCATAAAATTCTTTGCTAGGAGATAGATTTTATGTTTTTGGATGGATTGGGGGTAGGGTAATTCACCAAAATACCCCCTTTTTACTCTTAACAAAGCTGGAAAAGATTAAACAGGGAGCCTAATTTTATGGGCCACCGCGATGCACCACTATTGCGGTGGCTCACTGGAAATTGATGAATGGGAATTTGGGGGTCACCGCGACGTGGGGCCATCACGTTGTCCCGCTTGTTGGAACCTAGAAATTCAGTGCGACGCACCACAATGTGCTAGGCTAATTAAAATTAAATATTGGGAAATTGGGATCCTCCACGACCCGCCACTATCATAGAGTTCCACTGGAATTGGACAAACATAAATTAAGCCCTCTCTACGATGCGCTAAACACCAGAATGATGGTATTTTACTACTAGAACTTAAATTAGCCATAACTTCTTGCCCAGTTATCGGATTTAGGAAAATATTATATCGTTGGGAAGCTAATCTAATTTCACACATGAAGTCATCCCTTAATCTTCTATAGACGAAATTAGGGTTGAAAAAATTTTGGGGAATTACAAATAGGGATGTCTAATTGAGGTTTAAGGTGACTATGAATAACACACTCGTTTGATGCTCGAAAGAGCTAATGGATGATATCTTTGTGGTTTTGTTTAAAGATAAACCATAAAGACCTTTGACCTAGCCTATCTCTCACTTACCAATTATGATTCATGTTAAACGAACATTAACCCACATGCTCTTTACTTTTAGGTAGGCATAAACCTAAGATTACCTCCAAACTTGATTTTAAATCAAAAGTGCTATCCTAGTATGTGATAATACTAAAGATTGTTACACACAAACTCCAAACCAAACCCCTCGTATTATTACATATTGTGTTAGCTTGCATTCTGAGTATCCTCTTAGTTATTGAACCACACATAGGACTTGAAATTTGAATTTCACTCCTTATGGATTTGACCCTAACATGAGTAAGGATATTGAGAACAGCCACCTTACTCCTTAAATATAGGAGTAAGTTAGGTGTTATCAAAATAGAGCCATTAATAGGAAATGGAATATAGATTTCAGTTATGCAGTGTGATTTTTACTTGGGTATACCCGGGGTGGTATGATTTACTTTCATTGTTATTTTTTATTTGTAGGTGATTGTAGTGTTAATGAAACAACAAGTGATAGTTCTAGTAACATGGGGCTCTTTGATATTCCTCTCTATGACGAGGGACAACTTAATGATGTGGGCCAAACTAATGCAATCCATATCCCACCAACTAATGGGAATGAAGTTTTCCATGTAACTAGTATTATGTTACACATGTTACAAATGAAAGGGCTATATAGTGGACAAGCAAATGAGGATCCCAATGTTCACTTGAAGGATTTTGTGGAGGTATGTGCACCTTTCAACATCGCACACATCACTCAATATTCTATTCATCTTCACCTTTTCCCGTTCTCTTTAATGGGTGAGGCGGTGTTGTTTCACTATTTACTCCCACCTAGTTCAATCACTACCTGGGATGAGATTACCATATTTTTTCTTGAATGATATTTCCCACCATCCAAAATGCTCCAAATTTGGGTTGATATCATATATTTTGGGTAATTGAGCGGGGAATCATTGTTTGAAGCATGGGAAAGCTTCAATGGAAAATTGTCACCATGAGGTCCTAGAGAAGAAGATTTTCCAAATCTTCTACTGGGCCCTTGATTCGCTTAACAAAACCGTGGTAGATAATGCGGTATCAGGTTACATATTAAAGATACACTACATATGGCAATTTAATTATTGGGAGAAATGACAAAAAAATTAAGGTTGCATACCCGAGATACCGAAGTTCCCAAAAACTCGCTCTCTACATCTGTGGTTGACAAAGATCAAAGAAAGAAGGATGAGGAAAGAGAGGAAAGCATGGCTAAAATGATGACCCAACTTGAGCTTTTACAAAGAATCATATAGGTGCATCCACAAAAGTAGTAAAAGTTGTAGCATCTAAGGCATATGAGGATGAGGAGGAAGCTAAGAAATTGGATGAGGAGATCCAGTATTTATCAAACTATTCAGGAGGTTCCCGCCCTGCCTATCAAAGACAAGGTGGGAATCATGGTTGGATAGACCATGAGCGTGATAGAGATTGAAGGGACAGAGAGCATGATTATGACCGCTATGTTCCCCTCATGATTGAAATAATAACAAATAGTTGAGCTCCATTGACCCGAAAAGTTCAAGACAAAGAATATTTTGTCCCAAATTTTGAATAGGGTAGAAGGTACAAAAAAGATGGTCTGTGAATTAAAAGTTGACTTCTCTCAAATCTCCCAAACCGTGGTGGCCTACTCCACCTCCATCAAGCAATTAGAAGCCCAAATTAGGAAAATTTCCATACAACTAAATCTAGGCCTAGAGATGGACTCCCTAGTGACAGAATTGCTAATCCAAAGATTAATGCTCATGTCCTAATAATTGTCACTAAGAATAGAAAGATACTTGATGAGAACATGAAAAATGAGTTGAGTAGGAATATGCTTAAGACTAAGACAAATAAGGTGTTACCTTAAAATTAAGAAAAAGAAGAAGATAAGATGGATTACTAAGAAGTGGTTGAGGTTAAGATGCCACAAAGTGAAACAAGGCCTACAATCCAAGTTTATCCCCCAATCCCTTAATGATTGCATGGAAAAGAAGAGGGTGACCAGCTAAAAAAATTAATGGACAAGCTTAGAAATCTATCGAAAACATCCCATTGCTTGAGGCTATCCAAGAAACCCTGAGATATGCTAAGCTAATGAAGAATTTAATGTCTAAAAAGAAGCTTGTCAAAGGTGACACCATTGAAGTCCCCGATGGTTGTAGTGATATCACGGATAGTACGGTTGCAGAAAAGAAAGATGCTCCCAAAGCTTTTATAATTCGTAGTGCCATAGGAATGGATATGTTTGCAAAAGCCCAATACAACCTTAGCACAAGCACCAACCTCATGCCCTTCGTCATCAACAAAAAACTTTGTTTGAATGCCCCTACCCCAACCTATATGCAACTCTTAATGTTGGATCGGTCAACCATGAGGCCGATAGGAATTTTATTTCATGTCCTAGTTAAAGTGGACAAGTTCATACTTTTGGCAGAATTTGCGGTCTTGGACTGTGAAATAGACCAAGAGGTACCTATCATCCTTTGTCATCTATTTTTAGTCACCGTATGGGCCATTGTTAACTTAGAAATATGGGAGATGTTGTTGATGGTGTAAGAGAATGAAGTCACTTTCTAGGTTTGTAAGACGAAGAAGCAATTTGTGGAGCTTCAAGTGGTGTTTATGGTAGATATTGAGATTGAGGAGGAGAATGAACGGGGTATTGAGGACCCACTTTGAGAATGAAAAAAGGGAGACGTCGTTCCATGACGATATCTAAGATGCTATGTGGGAGAAAACCCAAAAATGCCACAAAAATGTCTTGTATCCTTTTGTTATGATTTCATAACGTAGGTGTTAGTTTTTTACATTTAAATAACTCATGAATTTATGGCAGTTTGGAGTGCATTGGATGAGCTTAAAAAGGGGGTAAAGTGTGAAATTTTGTATTAAAAATTGATCAAAAGAAAAGTTGTCAATCTGTAAATTGAGATGAACAGGGGAAACTAGGGGATCAGAAATTATCTTAGTTACCACGAACGTAGGATCTTGGTCACGATCATGGTCAACCATGTGCCCGCGATTGCAGTCACTAAACCTCAACCGTGGTTGCTTTAACTATATGACCAGATAAACACCCCATTTTCCTCACACTCTATTTTTAAATTTTATTCTCTAATTAGACTAAAGTCTAGCCAAGTTTGTGATCTCTCCAATAAGATCTTTGCATTCCTCTTGCATCTCAAATCTGGTAGGTGCCTTCAATCCACGCTTTGATTTTTGAAAATAGGCCAAAGAATGCATAATGTAGAAAGGGCCTAGGACTTTGATTTTCATGTTTCCATATTTTCAAACTTGGTATTTGTATGGTGTTTAGATTCTAGAGTATGGTGTGCACAAGTGGAGAAGTCTTGAGTACCCAAAAATATGTGTAAAATAGAGTGTGCACACCAAGTGTTTTATATATTAACCTAATGAGTATTGAATAATTGTTTTTGCATTAGAAAGGGCATAATCAAGCACTTAATAGCCTTATTCATTGGTGTTAATGTAAATAAATATTGTAGAACATGCTTGTGATCTAAAAATTTGGAAAATGTTAAACATGGGAAACTGGTAGGAAGTGGTCTCAGTTGCCACGATCACTGTCACGTTAGCACAGACACGGTTATGACCCGCGATCGCAATAACTGAGAGCGATTTCCTTCTATGCCAAAAATCCTAAACTCCAAATTTTTAACCATGCACTACCAAGGCCCATCCAATGAGATTTAGTGAACAATGTGGCATAGTATGTGTACAAAAATGTCATTGATTAACATCAATTATGCCTAGTGCTTTCAGGACAATATCATGGAAAAGTATGAGCACATTCCATTAATGGCACCCGAGTGCCACACTCACTACAATAGTGATATTTTAAGGAAAAAGCTGCTCCCGAAGAGAGGAATTTGCTTGGACACTGTGCCAAAAATTTTGGCATTCCATTAAAAGTGAGGCCACAGGGTGGCGGTATTTTTCCCCAGACCAATGTAATGCGAATGAGAACTGGGTCCGTGAATTCTATGCCAACATTAGCGCAGTTTCTTTCTTAGATCCATCAAACATGACTATTAACATGTAGGGACAAATAGTGAATTTTGAGGAAAAGCAAAACAATGATGTTTATGAGCTCCCACATGTAGACATGGGGGAACTCGAAGAATAAGGGTGTAAGCTGGGATGTTGGTTGGCTAAAATATTATGTCCTAAAAAGGAAGTCTAGTAGAAAAAAACAAAAGCAACATCTCTATGAATATATTCACTTATGAGGATCGAATTTTGTTGCATATTATATGTAGTCGAGTCTCCCCTTGCACCCACATAATAGCAGTCCTAGATCTACGTGCTTGTATGGTTGCTTGCATTTTAGACTGCATTCCTTTGGATGCTTGTCGGCTCGTGGTGAATAAAATAGACAACTTTAAGGACCAAGGTGGTATGTATCTCTTCTTTCCCTCATTAATTACTGATCTGTAACGCCCTAAAATCGGGTCCTGAGATGTCACACGGTTCTTAGAATCACAAGTGACCCCAAGCTAACCCTTCTACTGGCATAACTCATAAGCAACTGAACAAAAAGTATAAATCTATACAAATCTGCGAAAAATAACTCTTTTCTGAATATGATAGATACAAAACTAAATTTATAAGATTACAACTTTGCTTTTACAACCAAAACTGAAATGCAATACATCAACTTCTACTGACTGTCTATGAAGCCTCTATTAGTACTGACTGTAGGTAGCTGGGTCATGACTCCCGACTATCCCAACTAAATATGGCTAGAAAAAGAAATTACAACACTTCTCAAACTGTATAACTAATTCAAGCCCTTGAATCAAAAAGACTCATCACCTGCTGACTGGATACCTTAAACTGACTGGATCTGAAGATGTAGACTATACCTAGTACCTATGTTCTGAGAAAATATAGCCTATATATGAATATGTGGGTCAGTACCATGGAAACATACCGAGCATATAAGGGTGCAATGCATATATAAAATAATATCTTAATAACATCACAGTTTATAAAATTATGCATGCTGATATAAATAAGTCACTTAGCTCGA
The DNA here is from genome assembly GCF_002878395.1 of Capsicum annuum. NCBI lineage: Eukaryota > Viridiplantae > Streptophyta > Magnoliopsida > Solanales > Solanaceae > Capsicum > Capsicum annuum. The sequence goes on along the minus strand of NC_061119.1, from coordinate 67,394,824 downwards.
ATTAAAATCATCATAATCATAAGAGAGTAAAATAAATCGGGTGAAACATGTGAGTCATCATAATAAATCTCAATTCACTTCTATCTTGATTCCAAATCACCAAAGCAATCAAATCTTATAACAATTCTCTTCGGAATATATGTTCATTAAATCTTTCGAAAACAATGACTTTCTCAAGCTCAGTCTTTCAAACAAATATGTTTTCATCTCAAATACAAGAATAAGACTTTTCATATTAGATAGGAGAATACACACACACACATTAGGAGATCTCATAACCGGCATAAACCGTGTGAGCCACATGGAGTCCAACATACAATCAACGTTGGGGAGATCCGTCCTATCCATGCCATCGGAGTAGGACTATAAGTATCAAATCCAAAAACTAGTGATCACTATATATATTCAGTCTCAATTCCGGCTCCTACGGGGGAACGTAGTTCTAGCGAAGTACCAACACAACTATACCTCCCACTCGGTGCTAAGTAATACTCTCGGAATTAGCTCAGATATTTTCAAAGAAAATCCACCACAAAATAATTTAGCAATTCACAACGGGAGCCATCATGCTACCCCTTTTTCATAATAAATGAAAATGTGGATTTCTTTTCTCATTCGAGTTCAAAAATAACTCTTTCAAGACCAGTAGGTTAAATCATTCAAATATCAAGGTATGCATAACACATTACTTTCAAAAAAATTATAATTCTCAAATAGGGTTCAAAACCCATATATCAATAGTTAAGCAAAATATTTCAAGATTCATACTTCATCTAGCAATATGTATAATTCATACCAAAATCTGGAAATTCAACTTAAATCATGAATATTCACATTAAGCTCATGGACTTCATCTTTAAAACATCAAAATATCATAGTTTCTTCAACAAGAATATTTCCATCTCAAATTCACAAGTAAAGTATGTAAAATCATATGTCTTCATAAAATAATATAAATTTTGGGCACAAAAATGAAAGGATGTTCTTGTTGATATCCCAACATACCTCTATAGTAACGAAATTGTTGAAAGATTGGACCTTCAATTCTTGATTGTTCAACCCTAATTGTTTTTCTCTTATTGTTCTCTTGAATTATCTGCTTAGACTGAAAATAGCGTTATGATGTATTTAGGAGCAGTTAAATTCGTAGGATTATGTTTAGGGACGTGTAAGGAATGTTAAAAGGCTTAGTTATCCTCAAAATAACTTTAAAACAGAGTGTCTTTGTTGCTAAAGTGTGTTGCACACCTGATCGCATATGATAGGGTATGCGTTGTATACCTTATCCAACAAGCTAAGGTCTGCGTCGCATACCTTATCGCACATCCATACTGCCTCTCAAAAAAATGGGCATAACTCATCACTCAGGTATTGGATTTTCACAATATTGTTATCATTGGAAAGCTAATTCAATTATCTACAATTTGGTAGGTCTTGGGATGAAAAACTATATTTATATTAAGATATATACACGTTTGAAGTAGACCCTTGTACAATCGAATATCAAATGTTAGACAAATCAAATGGTTTTAGCTCAACTTGGCTCTAAATGATTTATATGAACATTGTTGACCTCAATTGCACTTCACATACTAGGATAAAGATCATGAAACTTGTATTCACATTCAACTCATTTGGATTAGAGATTTGATGCACAGGAACGACGATTAGAATTCTAGCATGAAAATACGGGGTATTACATTATCTCCCCCTTGGGAAGATTCGTCCTCAAATGTGGATAATTAATATGAAACACAGAGGAATCTCAATCTTTAAGATAACTTGTACAACTGATATAAACTGAATCACTGAATCTCAAACATAATGAGTTTCTGAACTGACTTGCATGTGCATGAATTCTCATGAAAATAATTATATGGCTTAGATAGAAATGAGAGTGTAAACTTATGAGTAACCATTACTTTGCGTAGGATTTGATCTCATGAGAAAAATATGAGAGATTTATGACATAAAAACTCGAGGTATTACAATATCCCCCTCTTGGGATCGTTCGTCCTGAATGATATAATTTTGTGAAAATACTAAGAAGAGACTGTGACACTATACAGGATACTTACAAACTGAATCATGACTCAATATCTGAAACTGAAACTGATGCATGAACTGAGTTGAATTCATAATTTAATTGGACACAAACACATTGCCTCTTGGAATGTACATACGTATTAGACTATGGATAGTAAGACTAGCTGGAAAATTAAGAATATATAGGAGCTTATCTCCTTGTTTGCTAAACTATACTACAGGCTATATGGACTGGGTCATACTGACTACCCATACTCAAATAGAGTATTTCTTCATCACTTTTCTACGAAATTCTATTGACATTATGGAGCAAAGAATTTTGGGCATGCTCTGAACAAGACATTTGAATAAGGAATTACAACGTTGATATAACTCTACAGCATGGAATATAATTATATAACTCATAAACTAGGATAGGATTGCTAGGCCGTAGGCAATGCAACTTCTCACTTTCAAGCTTAGCATCACTTCTCAAATGCCCTCTCAAATATACTATTCCCCTTAAATACCATACTCATTTGATTCAACTTATAATTCTCATATTGGCACTGTGAAATCTTTCTACTAAGGTCTAAACTAAACTAAGTTCTCTCACCATGATCAAGCCTAACACTAAATCACAAGATACAACATGCCAAACCACAATACTAGTCTAAACCATAAGGTTCAATATTCTATATCTTCTTAGAGCTCACACCCTAAGCATAACATGCCTTACCACTTCAATGACTAATTTAAAACTCTTGCTATGGATTCACTAGTGCATATTGCATACATTATCTTACACCCAACATGACATTCAAGCCTACCAGTAAAACCACATATAACTTTAAGGAAAATACCCCTAACTTCATACTCCACATATTCTCAAGATTAAGCCATAATTTCATCATTCTAATATCTATAAATAAATGCTAAACTCACAAGAATAAACTAATTTTTAACTTACCAACTTCATTCTTGAACAACCCATCCATATGCCATCCTTAACTTTCTAGCTTCAATAATCATCATCAAAGACTTACACTCTCATTTGCAACCATACCTACATCTCTAATCACATAATCATAGCCTACCAAGATCACACTTCTATACTTATATTTTTCCCAAACCATGAGAATAAAATAATACTAAAAAGACTCAACATCTTTAATCATAACTCCTTAACTTAGATATCAAGAACAACATAAATTATCTAACTAGCCTTTCTCCACCTAGCAACTCAACATTACTACTAACCACACAATATGCAATAATCCTCAAACAATAATGTAGCCCCATAGCACCTTGGGCACACCTCTACATCATACTTAATTATGAACACATGATCTTACACTTTTGCATACACTGTTCAGGTGTACTAGATCACCTCCATATAACTAGCATCAACCACCGAACCATCAACTGTTCAAACTTCATATATAGATCTAAACATGATTTATAACCCAATCTTACACACAATTTTCACTTCAAAACTATAGAACACAACATTAAGAAAAACTAGTACACATTGACAATCGATTATAATCATATGGCCAATCTTATTCATAATCTGTTAACACATCCTCCTTCTTCACATCATTACTATTTACCCATCTTCATACCAAAATTACTTTCATAGCTTTATAAATTTCAACTAAACATCCTTTTGCAATCTCAAGAAAGCCTAAATTAACAATACTCAACCACCAAGTACTTCCTTCAAAACTACACTTTCCTATGACAACAAATACCATTAATAACTCTTTTCATACTTCAAGCAAACAACAATCCACCTTAACTAATAATCTCCTTCTCTAACTTCACTAAACTAACAAACAAGGGTATATCACTTCATTACAAATTCAATCATAAGCAAAAATTCAGCTATAAATATTCAATAAATTGCCCTTACCACCATTCTTGCCACTACACTTCTAAACCCACAAGTTTAACTAACACAAGACTTTCAACTAAACGTTACTACTTTTGTCACTACACAGAAACCCACACTTTCAACTAACACTAGAACAACAAGATAAACAACAAGTTGCTAGTGAATTGGAATAGGCCTCATACGGCTTCACTAGACTTTGATTTTGTATTTTGAACAAGAAAATTAGATGAATAAGAAAGCACCTAAGCTAGTGAATCGAAATAGGACTCACACGGCTTCATTAGACTTTGATTTTTTATAAACATAATGATAACAAGATTACATAATACAAGAGATAGAAACTTGACACACAACATTCAACGATCTAAGAATACACCTTACTCTGTTTTAATTAAACAACTCATAAGAACAAGGGTATAACTTCAAATCTGAGGGACTTATAACATACTAGAAGGATCCTCTCAAGCAGCTTTATAAAACTTCTACTAGCAATTATACAAGCATTATCTGGGGAGGAACTGGAACTTGCCAAACATGTTACTTCAACAACATAAATAGAGAAGTATAGCTTATCATTATTGATTCTGAGGAGAAATTTGAAAGCATATCTGACTCAGGCTTAGTGCACAATTTCCACAGGACTGATAAAGCACTTTATATTTTGGAACTCAAAAGTACTGATAGGATACTTTTGTAGCTCTCCTATAATTCCATAACTATCTATGGAGAATTAAGCTCAACTATTTTTGATACCTTAAAAATAAGGAAGAGTTGGCCACAATAGAGTTAGATAAGAATTTATATAAGTTTCTTAGTGAACCTTTTCATGGCATGGTCCTAGACTTGAAAGAAGGGAAATATTTCCTAAATGCCCTGTAGTCTCTCGAAGAAAAGTACAGACATCTCTGTATAGTTCTGCAAGACCCTACTAGACATGGCTTCATAGACACCCTAGGACACTGGAACTCTATGCTCTGATACCAAGTTTGTAACACCCTAAAATTGGGTCCCGTGACATCACACGATGCTTAGGATCACAAGTGACCCCAAGCTACCCTTCTACTGGCATAATTCATAAGCAACTAAACAAAAATTATAAATGTATACAAATCTATGGAAAATAACTCTTTTCTAAATATGATAGATACAAAACTGAATTTACAAGAATACAACTTTGCTTTTACAACCAAAACTAAAATGGAATACATCAACTTCTACTGACAGTCTATGAAGCCTCTACTAGTACTGACTGTAGGTAGCTGGTTCATGACTCTCGACTATCCCAACTCAATATGGCTGGATAAAAAAAGTACAATACTTCTCAAACTGTATAACTAAATTAAGCCCTTGAATTGAAAGGACTCATCACCTGCTGACTGGATGTCGCGAACTGACTGGATCTGAAGATGTATACTATACCTTGTACTAATATTCCGAGAAAATATAGCCCACATATAAATATATGGGTCAGTACCATGGAAACGTACCGAGCATATGGGGGTACAATGCATATATAAAATAATATCTTAATATCATCACAATTTATAAAATTATGCATGCTAATATAAATAACTCACTTAGCTCAAATTAAAATCATCATACTCATAAGAGAGTAAAATAAATCGGGTGAAACATATGAGTTATCTTAATAAATCTCAATTCACTTCTATCTCGATTCCAAATCACTAGAGCAATCAAATCTCATAACGATTCTCTTTGGAATATATGTTCATTAAATCTTCAAAAATAATAACTTTCTCAAACTCAGTCTTTCAAACAAATATGTTTTCATATTAGATAGATCAATAAAACTTTTCATATTAGATAGGAGAATATGCACACACACATTAGGAGATCTCATAACCCACATAAACCATGTGATCCACATGGAGTCCAACGTATAACCCACATTGGGGAGAGACATCCTATCTTTCTCATTAGAATAGGACTATAAGTATCAAATCCAAAATCTAGTGACCACTATATATAATCAGCCTTAATTCCAGCTCCTACGAGGCACGTAGTTCTAGGGAAGTACCGACACAGCTATACCTCCCACTCGATGCTAAAAACTACTCCCTGACTTAGCTCAGATCTTTTAAAAGAAAATCCACCACAAAATAATTTAGCAATTCATAACGGGAGCCATCATGCTACTCTTTTTTCATAATAAATCAAAATATGGATTTCTTTTTTTATTCGAGTTCAAAAATAAATCTTTCAAGGTGTGCATAAAACATTACTTTCACAAAAATCATAATTCTCAAATAGGGATCAAAACCCATATATCCATACTTGAGCAAACTATTTCAAGATTCACACTTTATGTAGCAACATGTATAATTCATACCAAAATCTGGAAATTCAACTTAAATCATGAATATTCACATTAAGCTCATGGAATTCATCTTTAAAACATCAAAATATCATAGTTTCTTCTACAAGAATATTTCCATCTCAAATTCACAAGTAAAGCATGTAAAATCATGTGTCTTCAGAAAATAATATAAATTTTGGGCACAAGATCGAAAGGATGTTCTTGTTGATATCCTTACATACCTCTATAGTAACAAAATTATTGAAAGATTGGACCTTCAAATCTTGATTGTACAACCCTAATTGTTTTGCTCTTATTGTGCTCTTGAATGATGTGCTTAGACTGATAATAGGGTTATGATTTGTTTAGGAGTAGTTAAATTTGTAAGGAATATGAAAAGGCTTAGTTATCCTCAAAATAACTCAAAAATGGAGTGTTTTCGTTGCTGAAACCCCAAGTGTGCATCACATACCTGATCGCATATGGTAGGGTATGCCCCGCACAACTTATCACACAAGCTAAGGTATGTGTCACATACCTTATCGCACATCCATACTGCCTCTCACAAAAATGGGCATAACTTATCACTCGGGTATTAGATTTTTGCGAAATTGGTATCGTTGGAAAGCTAATTCCATTATCTATAATTTGGTAGGTCTTGGGATAAAAAATTCCATATATATAAAGAGATATACACATTTGAAGTAGACCCTTGTAGAATCAAATATCAAATATTAGACAAATCAAATGGTCTTAGCTCAACTTGGCTTTAAATGATTTATATGAACATTGTTGAACTCAAGAGCACTTCACATACTAGGATAAATATCATGAAACTTGTATTCCCATTCAGCTCATTTGGATTAGAGCTTAGACGCGCAGGAATGACAGTTAGAATTCTAGCATGAAAATATGAGGTATTACATGAGCTTTGTAGGAGAGCAAGGGTTAAGGAGTATGCTGGAGACACTTGGTGAGCCCTAGCCCCCATACACCCCTTGAGTATTCGAGGGGAGGGAGCACCTAAGAAAGAAAAGAAGCAAAAGATCAATTTGGAGAAGTCAACATGCATTGAGCCTAGGTTTCATAGACAACCCACCATTGGTCCTCTTGAGGATATTAGAGTGGATATTGTCGCCATCAGGAATATTGTGTCCAATTTTCCCTAGGAACTAGGAGATCCATCCACCATCATCATTCATATGTGTCATTTTCCGTTATGAGAAATAAAGAGAGGATTAAAAGAAGCTGGAAGCTACCATTGCTAGGATTCAGAAAGCTTACTTATCTTTGGAGGAATTATATCGAAATCTCAAGATTGAACATAAAAATATGGTCATAAGGGATAAAAAGAGGGATGAGTTCTTTAACAAGATTTGGAAGGGGGTAAAAGTCCTATGAAAGGTCCAAAAACCTTGAGATCGACTTCCTTCTTCCTAGGTGGAGAGTGATGCTCAGGCTCTAACTGATTGGTTTGATCTTAAGGAGATCAATGATGATGTAGATTCTAAGAGTAAAAGCAGCCCTTGATGCATTTTCATGGATCACCCTTATCTCTTTTATCCTTGGTCATTTATGTAGTGGAGACAGTGCTACCTTTTAAGTTGGGGGTGCTTGTCTCCGTATTCGTTTGATTTGGGCCTATATTATTGATATTTCAGCATATTTTTCTGCTCTTTTAGATGATTCTTATTTTTATTTGGATTGTAATATTTGTGCACTCTGATGGTGCCTACATTTACATCGATTAGTTACTTTGTTCCTAGATTATTATTTTATTTAATTTTAGTCACTTGACGAGCTTTACCCTATGATAGACTGAGTGATGACATTATTAAAGGGAAAGCATCGTGATTGGGTTTTAGTCAAGGTTGCAGGGGAAGTCTGAGTACCAGTCGCTTCAAGGTCACAAATGCAAGAGAAGTCTGAGTACCTATGGCATTGCTGATTTAGGATCGCATTAATACCCATTGGCAAAGTTTGAGTAGCCATATGGGTGAGTAGCCCATATTGAAGCCTCAATGTTAGACAAAAACTTCGGTTGTTTCCATGTTAACCAAATTATGCATGGTGAAAATTTAATACAAACACCCCCCTTGGTCAAAAATTTTTGTAAAATTCAATGGAATAAATGGGAGAAACTTTTTAACAAAACTTTTCTCTTTTTATGACTCCGTAAATTGACTTAGGAAAATTATTTGTCTTGAGAAGGAGGAACAATTGAAATTTGTACATGAGATTCTCATGCCATATGTGCAAGCTTATCTTTCTATTTCTCATGTGTACTTGTACCATCTAGAACTCGCACCATTAGTCTTTCAAGGATAAATTTTTATTATATTTCATTGGTAAAATGATCCTATGTCATTCTTGTGTTATTGGAAGCCTACTTTAGCCTAAAAAACCTACCAATAGATAGATGTAATTCTTATCACCCACTTTAAGACTTTGGACTTTTCTTTGAGAAACACATTACAAGCAGTGACCCTTTGCTTATCACTCTCTAAAACCTTATCCTCCTTGAACTTAAGAATATAATTTGAGGCTAAAAGACTAAGTTGGGGGTGGTAAAATTTAAAAGAGGTGTCGTGGGACCTCAAAGTCACAAGAAAGTGCCAACGTGATTAAGAAAATAAAGCAAAATGATTTGAATAAAGAAAGGATCCAAAAAAGGAAAGAAATGCATGAATTATTCCCAAAAAAAAGAGAGAAAGAGAGAAGTGAAAAGAAATTTGGAAAATCAAGAAAGGCAATGTAGGCACAATAGTGAAAAAAATAAAGTGGCCCAATAGCATAATTGAAAAGAGTGTGTTGTAGAAGTTCAAGGAGGGTTTAGCCTTGTCCTAAAATTAATATCCTACCCTACCTAAAACCTACATTACAAGCTCAAAGAGTCCTTCGTGATTCCCAATAAAATATGATCATTGTAGTGGAGATTGAAAATAGGTCAAGCCTACAACATAGTACTTGTTAGCATTGAGAATTCCTGAGAGAGAGAGAGAGTTTACACTTAAATTTCTTGTTGCATTGTTTATAGCTAGGTGTGTGAATTCTTATTTCTTTTGAGGAGGTATGTGATCAAGTTGAGATGGATAATTTGTTAACTTCCAAACAATGAGGTAAAAGAAAGTATAATGAAGTTGAGGTCAAGAAGTGAGTTATTTATAGAGTATTCGTAGTTTTCCCATGGTTGCTCCTTAAAGTCTATTGAGTCCTTCAATGTTCCATTTTTTATTGATGGATGTAGTCAAAATCATTTTGCCCATGCGCGAAGATATTTTGTTGTAGTAATCAAGTTAAAGTCATCATGATCATTGGGTAATAAAATATGGGCATAAATGTGACATTCTCATGACAAGGGATGGTGTTGCTTGATAACAAACAACATTTAATATTAGGGGTGTTGATGAGTGGTGATTTTACTATTCATTTAAACTCAACTTTCATACACGCTACCAAGTTTTGTATAAATAAATGAGACATAATCATGATTTAATGCACTAATATCCATATTTTTCTTGCATAGAGTTGGTGAGATGAAATGATGTGGATTGAAGCTAAAAAAGATCAAGTGGAAGCAAAGAAGTGCAGCTGAAGACCTAGAGCAGTAATCAGCCCCAGTTAACACGATCCTAAGCCAAAGGCATGATCAGTCAAGATAGAACACCAACGCAGAAACACACTGCGGTCGCGGACAACCTCGTGCGATCGCGGCTAAGCGGGAATAATTCCCAGGGTAGTTTTGTAATTTCATTTGGCTGAATCCCAAACCTTATATAGGAAAAAACCCTTTCTTGTTTGGGTATTGCTTACCTCATAGACACTGTTGAATCTAAAACAAGAACCCTAGTTAGGCAAGATTGTATCTAATTTTGAAGACTTACATTCTTAGAGTTTTGTGAAGGTTAGATGCTTTGGATAATCCTCATGGTATATCTTTCTCAGCCTTCTTTATGAGTATCTAAGTAATTTAGTCTTGAGATTATGTTTAACTAAAGTGTAATTGTGTTTGGGTGTTGTTCGGTTTGCATGATTTTTAGTTGTTAAGTATGGATTCCACCATTGCTTGAGTTTAATAGTTGGAATTTATGGGTGAAAACCCCAAATCTCCAAATGGGTTTGATAGGTGAAAACCTCATATCTCCAAATGGGTTTGATCGATGAAGGTGAACAAATGAAACTCATAGCATTCTTGAAAGAGGGATATAGGGGGGCAATTCAATGGTGGACAATTAAGCATGTGGTTTATTACTTGTTACAATCTTAGACATAAGTGTAAATGGAGTGTAAATCATATCATATGCATTTTCCTAGAAATAGGGATGTTTAATTGCGGTTTTGGGTGACTATAAATGAAACATTAGGTGCTCGAAAGAGCCAGTGGGTGATATCTTTGTGGTTTTATTGAAAGACTAACAATAAGGACCTTCGACCTAGCCTATCTCTCACTTAAAAATTAAAATTCATGTTAAACCATCATTAACCCAAATGCTCTTTACTTTTAGGTAGGCATTTAAAATCAAAAGTGCTATCCTAGTGTGTTGTTTAACTAAAGATTGTTACACACAAACTCCAAACTAAACCCCTATTTTATTACATGTTGTGTTTGCTTGCATTTCGGGTATCCTTTTAGTATTTATAGTACCCATAGGACTTGAAAATTACATTTCACCTCTTATGGATTTAACCCTAATGCGAGTTGGGATATTGACAACGACAGCTTTACAACTTAAACATGGGAGTAAGTTGAGCGTTTTCACTCATCAAAGTCATTATAGATGAAAAGCCCTCAATAAAACACCTATTGTAACTTGTCAAACCAATCATACTATGAATCTCCACAGAAGAAATAGGCCTAGCCCAATCACAAAAAGCTGCAATCTTGGTCGAATCGAACATCATACTATCCTTGGTCACCAAATGACCAAATAATGATTAAAATTCAAGAAAATCTGCAATCTTATAGAACTTAGCATACAACTTCTCATCCCTTGATCTCCGAAGAAAAATCCGCAAATGCTCTTGATGGCCAGCCTCACTCTTAAAATAAAGAAATATATCATCTATAAATTCAATGAAACAAGAGTTGAGATCTGATTGAAATAATGGTTGAGATCTAATTGAAATAATGGTTCATTAACTCTATGAATGTGGTTGGAAATTAGTTCCAACGGACATGACCAAGAACTCATAATAATTGTACTGATTCTGAAGATCTTTTTAAGAATATACAATGCTCTAATCCTCAATAGATGATATCCAAACCTCAAATCAATCTTTAAAAAGACTAAACCAACCTAAGGTTGATTGAATAAAAAATTAATATGAGAAAAAGGATACTTATTCATTACCATCACCTTGTTCAACTACCAATAATGAATACACATGCGCATGGACCCATCTTTTTTCTTCACAAACCAGATAGGCACATCCGAAGGTGATACACTAGGTTGGATAAATCCCTTATCTAACAACTCCTACAATTGTTCCTTAAATTCCTTCAGATCTACTAGGGCCATCCTATAAAGAGGAAAAAATGGACTTGATGCCCGGCTAAACATTAATAGCAATGTCAATATCAAAATCCGTAGGAATACCAGGAAAATCCATAGGGAATTCATCCATAAACTCATAGACAATATGAAAAGAATCCAAAAAAGTAGTGAAGTAGCACTAGTTTCACAAATATGAGACAAATAAGAGAAACATCTACTCTCTACCAAGGATGACCCTAAAGAAAATATATAATTCTCTGAGGACCTAAATGAAGAACACCCTTCCAAGCTAGCCATGGCACACCAAGTAAAGATAAGGTCACAGTCTTAGTATGATAGTCTAGGATAGCATGATATGGAGCTAACAAATCCATACCCAAGATAACATCAAAATTTGTCATATCTAGGATAGGATGATCTACTTAAGTCTCATGACCCACAAAATTCACGATACATGATCGGTGCACCCTATCCATCATTAAAGAGTATCAAACGAGGGTAGATACACGAATAGGCATGGTAAGAGGCTAACCATCAAAATCAAAACTAAAAGCAAAATATGTAGACATATAGGAAAAAGTTGACCATGGATCAAATAATACAAATGCAGATTTGAAATAAACAGTGATAATACCTGTGATGATGGCATCGGAAGCCTCTGCCACCAATCTTGTGGGTAAAGCATAGCACTATCCGCGACCACCATCATGGGTTCCACAACCTCTGCTAGGCGCTCCTCTAGTAGATCCTATACCCCTCACAATCAATATTTGAGTAGCCCTGAAAATATGACAGGGGTAGTCGTTGGCCAACTGGACAACCTTATCACATACAAATCAATCTCTATGTCTAAACTCAATAATAAAAGGTATGACTAAGAAAGAAAGAACACCCAAAGCTTCTCGAATATATGACCCACTACCTGAACCTTGCAAGGATGTCTGCACTGGTATACCATGATATCCATGAAAGCCTCTAGAACCACTACCTCAAGGAGTGTGGCCTCTAAACTCATCCTAATAGTGCACCCTCTTGGGTCCTTCCTGAGACGCTCAAAGAATAGACTCAGTCATCTTAGCATGATCCACTGTACTAAAAAATAATTCCCCATACACTACTATTTGAGTAATAGCTAGCTAATGAGAAACATCTAACCCCATCATTAACTTCTAAATCTTCTTAGACTCTATGAAAATATTGGCATAAGAATATCTAGTCAAGTCATGGAAGGGTGCCTCATACTCCATAAAATCATAGATCTCTACTCTAGGTGATAAAACTCATCTCTCATCAGATCCCTCATATTGTATGGCACAAACATATCCAAAAAAGGCTCAGCAAACTGATCCTTAGTCATCTTAGGAATATCAAGTGGTCTATAACTAATATGTAACCTCCATCAATCTCTAGCTATATCTCTTAGTTGATAAGCAGTATAACCAACCCCATGAAACTCAAGCAAACCAAGATTATTCCAATTCTCAGAACAATCAATCAAGAACTCATAGGAATCCTCTTCTATAGAACCACTGACCCTAGGAGGACTAAAAAAAGTGAATCTCTCCAACCTTTTCTCGTCCTAAATATACATGTCTACACCTGCAATAATAAAAGACATAGTAAATTTGGATTGATGAGATCCCACCTAAGGAGGTAACATAGATGAATGATGAACTCCTGATCTTTGAATACCATACTCAGCCGCTGGAACTAAAGAAGGAACAACACTAGGAGTCATTGGAGTACCATAAATAGGTGTCCATACTACTGGAGGACCCATTCTTGGATTTTGAAGAACACCTTAAGCAAACTCTGGAATACATGGAGGTACAATACTCAGAGCTTGATGAACACCAAGTGTACTCAAAGAAAGACCCTTTAAATAAGCCAACTCACAAAAAAGCAATGCCTCTAAGACTTGGGTAGAAAAATTCTTTAGGATTGGACTAGGACCCATACCTCTAGTATGATCAATTCGAGGCTTAGGGTAGAGCCCCTAGTACTACCATTGAATGGGGTAGATCCTCATGCCTGTCTACCACCTTGAAACCCTGTGTCTCATAATTCAGTATATAAACTGTGATCTCTCCTCAGGTGATAGCTCTATATCTATAGACTTATGGGATTTAGTTGTCACCAACTTCATAAAAAGAGTGAAATACTATTTAGAAAATAAGGTATGAAAGATCCACACAATATAAAATTAAATAACTAAAGTTTGATAAGGATATATTATAGCTGACATGACTCAAACCCAAGCCAGGTTGTCTTGGGTATCTCAAGTCCATCTAGGATCATAAACCACCCCAATACCCAAACATTCGCCTATCTAATACCCCATGTCGGATGAATTCATAACATATAACAAGATAAGAGAATATAAATTTTAAAACATTATAAGAAGTTTTAAACCAATGCTATCCATTTACAACTAATAATAAGACTAATACCAATACGTATGCCAATGCAAACACTGATACTAACACTGTCTATGCCTACATTAGTCCAACAAAACCTCTAATCAAAACCATAGAATATCTAGTTGGGATATACCCCCAACCATAGACAAAACCAAGACCAAAAGAATAATAAACACACAAAGTAATCCAAAGCATGTAATGAGGTCTTCCAATGTATGGAAGCTCATTACTTTAGTCTGTCTTAAAAGTTATCCCCAATCACCTAGTTAATGTGTAGGCGGAGTAAAAGTATCGCCAATTCCTATACTGCGTGGGGATACAGTGTTCGAAGATGGCTAGTAGGGTGAATGCTAGCATGTAACTCAAGGATAAAGATAAAGTGATACCATCAATCCAAAATCAAGTAAAACCTATGCGCATAACCATATCATAATACATATATTTACATATATACCACACCATGTATGGGAACAAGATTTATCATATAATTCAAATCCTTAACCAAGGCTTTGTAGCTTTACCATCATAAGTCCACCCACAGGCCATATGGATCTAGTGTTACCCCCTGAATGGGCCCCAGTGCGTGTTACCCCTTCATGATACATATATATATGTATATACATTGGAGATTCCCTTGTACTCCACAAGTATACATCATAGAGACCAACCCTCATGTTGGAAAACATGTGTTTCTAGTGTCCATCCTTCAAACTCACACCACCACGGCTAGCTATCAAAACCCTCATTATTTCTCAATTAAAATATTTAACACATAAACAAACCACCAATTCCAAGAATCAATTATATGATATTATTAAGTTGTATCATCTACCGACTATAGCTTGCAAGTAATATCATTAAGCCAAGCTTAGGAGATTCCCGTTTACCCCGCAGACACCATTATTAAAATCACTTGGGGGATTCCCGTGCACCCCATAATGGTTTTATAAATCATTCAGTTAGGGAATTCTATTAAACTCCATCAGGTTTTTGAAACCATCATTAACCATTTAACTATTTATACCATGCATTAGTTTCAATAAACAAGACAAGGCAAGTGGTAATGCATAAATCACAATCAATTATGAAAGTTGGTTGAGTTTGATACTGATTTCCATACCAAAATAATCAATTTAGGGATTCCATTGTATCCCTATTTCCATCTATCATTCCCATGCACTCTTATGTGATTACCAACCATCAATTTAAACAAAATAGTTTCATAAATATCAAGGAAGAAGTATTGATACAATATATATTAAAAACTATCATGACCCGAGACTACCCCCGAGTTGTAACACAGTGCTTTAAACATAAATGATTCTAAGATAACCCATGAATTGGCATACTATTGAGAATGTGATTTAATAGGTAAAACAAAACTGAATTTGCTGAGCAAAAGCATACTCATGAAAAGTCTAAATAAAATTAATGATGATACAATTTACATAATGACAAAACTGAAGAAATAAACTCAAATTACATGACTGACTCTAGCTGATATTTATGAAGTCACTACTATATTGACTATAGATAGCTAGAACATCCCTCCAACTACCACTATTCAATACATATGGAAAATTAAAAATAACTTACATTGTCCACAACTCTCTAGAGTTATCAAAAAAGGAGAACTTATCACCTGCTGGATGAAAGCTGCAAACTGTCTGACCCTAAGCTAAATATAGTTCCTACATTATGAACAATGTATCCACAAATTCATATATGTGGTCAGTACATTGGAATCTACTAAGTATATGAAGACATGCACTATATCATAAAAATATTTCAAACATGTTGTAATACTGAGGATATAAGTTATTTGATGAAAATATACATTTGAAATATGGCTATACATGAAAAGTGTAAATCATAGAGAATTCATAAATCTTGAGCTGCAAATATTTTTGTAAGCTAGGAGGCAGTAGAAACATAAATATTGTATGTCATTCTATTGTGCAGTTGAAGATGCTGTAAAAGCAGTACTAATAATTATGTATGAATACTGGGTTTGAAACTATGTTATATGAACTGATTTAACTCATGGATCTGAATATGCAAACATACTCTGCCTAAATGAATGAACTTACAAAACCAACATAACGTGTATTAAGTAGATCTTATTGACTGAATAACTAATGTCTTTTTGACCCACCAACTAAAATTTGAGAAAAGGGGTAACTAACCTCAGTATGTTGAGTTACAGATATATGAATACTAATAATATAAAACTAAATTATACTTATTCTGAATCACTGGACGGAAACTGTGGGGTACTGTAATAAGGACAAACAAAACAACATAAGATAATTGAGCATGAATGCATGAAAACTGCAATATCAGAGAATGCAAGACCAAGCATAAGCATATTTTTGAAATCATCTATAAGATGAAAGACTGAAACCTGTATAATTGAATAACTATAAATCTATCTACTTTGGTCAAGCAAACCTAAACTGAATATATAATAAATATTGTACAAAGAATGTGGGAGCTACACTGTAACCACCATAAACTATGTGAGCTATCATAGAGTCCAACATCTACCCCACGTTAAGGAGGGCTATTCTATCTTTGTCATCAAAAGAGAACCTGAACTGTAGTGATCACTAAACTGATGTCCCAAAGTACTTAAGAGTCACCCTCAACTATAAAGTTCTCTCATGAGATATGTGTCAACCCTTATTTTGATGGAAAACACAAACCTACGTTGGCTACATAGTTCTAGAACTCAAGGACATCTACTAAAGGTCACACCATCTACTGGCAGGTGAGCCCCTATTCCTGGGTTCACATGATGCTAAATCCTACTCCTAATTGAATGACATAGGACTACTAACTAGAGCATGCCCTGATAACTAATAACTAATAACCTCAAGTCATGGTATTCTGTAACTAACAATGCTCACGGATTCTGAGGTAATTATTAACATAGAAGCTGATACTGCTCAACATGATTATTATGTGTTGAATATGACATTAAAAATTATGTTCTAGATGACTCATTACTTCAAAAGCAAAAAACATATAAAAACACATAGGTATCAGTTGTTCTTAACCCACCAACACTAAATGATCATTAAAACATTTACATTTAAACTCAAACTATAGTATTGAATCATGGTTCAACTCAAGACATAGTCATTTCATCAAACAAGGGAAAAACTTTAATTTAAAATAAGATAATATTGCTAAAAATCATGAGTTTAGTATCTATCATGGAATTCATTTGAATAAATAATGGGAAACTTAAATTCATAGAATGAGGAATTGAAAATCTTTCATGGGATCATAAATGAACTGAATTGAATTAAAATAACAATGAAAACATGAAATTCAATCTTTCTTGAACATATAAGACATTATAATGATAGAAAATTCCCCTTTTAATTGAAATAAAAGGGTTTTGGGGCTCCATAGGTGAATGGGCCTATGAATGAATACCCCACATACATTAATTTCTTGATGTTTTTATGAAAGATTAAAATTTAACTAGAATTCTTGAATTTCTCGAAGAATAATTCTTGAATTTCTTGTTCTTGAGAAGGGAGGCCTGAATCTTTGGTGAAGAACCCTAATCTTAAAGTTCTTGATATTCTTGAATTTGAATCATGAGACATGGGAGATGATCTTGAAGAAGAAAATCCTAGATTGTTGTTCTTTAGTATAGTAGAGGAAGTAGCATGCTATGTGTTTGAGAATTGGGGGAAAACACACTTAATTGAGGCTTATCAGTGATGGGGGTAGGGTTTGAGGTGAGGAAAAGACCAAAATACCCCTAATAAGCTAAATAAAAATTGTTGGAATTTCATTCATTGATGACTTGTCAACTGGTTCAAAACTTATCAGCCTAGTCATGAATTCCCTTTCATGTTCAAGTTATGGTTGACGACTTGGTTGATGAATTGTAAACAATTTGACAACCTATCAGCCTAGTCGTCAACTCCTTCAAGATACTGCTTAAGGTTGATGACTTTAGATGATGGCTTGTCAATTAGTTGATAGCTTATCAGCCTAGTCGTCACCTTCTTCTGGGATACTGCCTAAGGTTGACGACTTTTGCAGATGACTTGTCAACTAGTTAACTACTTATTAGCCTAGTCATCACCTTCTTTAGTGATTCTTCTTAAGGTTGATGACTTTGGCTGAGGGCTTGTCAACTAGTTGACAGCTTAATAGCCTAGTCGTCACCTTAATGACAGATGGATATGCTGAAGTAAAATAGGCATACCTTTCCACTCCGATATCAAATTAAGGTGAAAGTAGTTACATTGGAAAGACAACTCAAAGACCTTTAATTTAATATATAGTAGGACACATGAATAAATATATTATATTACATACACATTTCTAAAATAGACTCTATCTAGAGCATTGATCAAAACTCTATTGATAGAAAAGTTCTTAACACGTCTTTTATTTAGGAGGGTATTAAGGCCATAATTAATATATAAAGATATTTCCACACCATATATTTGATAATCACGCTATATATACATGGAACAGTTGGGTTCTAGTCTTTACACATAGGAACAATGATTTGAATTCTATCACAAAAATGTGGGGTGTTACATTGTCTCCTCCTTGGGAACATTTGTCTTCAAATGAGACTGGTTAGACTAAGACCTTAGGGCAACTGAGATAGTGCACTGAACATGCATGACTTGGAACATGAGTTCATAACTGATTCTGAGCATGATATATGAATTGAACTAATTTCATGAATACATGCAATGACAAAAGAATCGCTATAAGGTTCAGATAGAAATGAGAGAGTCAACTTATGATTAATCATTACCTCAAGGTGGATCTGGTTTTATGAAGAGATTTTGAGATGTTTAGGACATCAAAACTTGGGGTATTACTACATCTACCCCTTGATTTCATTCATCCCTTGAATTATAATGACATGGATAAAATTCTAAGGAGATATTTAGATGATCCATGGGACACTTACGAACTAAATCATAACTGAATATCTTAATCTGAAACATGATACATGAACTGAAATGAATTTACAAGTTAACACATTTTCTAACACCTTTTATCAATAACAACTTTATCCATAAGAAGTCACGCCTAGAATTCTAAACTAATCACAACATATACAAAAATTTTAACATCATTCATTCTTCACCCTTATAGCCTTATATAAAACAAGAATACAACAATATTTTTCCAACATAAAATATCCACTCTCTCCCATCTAAACAATTGCTTATCAACACTATTATTCAATAAGGAGAGGTCACTAAAAGGTTAGAACATAAGGACCTGAAGTATGAAACAATATTATGCATAAGTTAGACACTTAACTAACGCTTGAGGAGTAGAGCATCAAAAGTATGAATCCATTAAATAGATCAAATATAAGGACATACATGACATGATCTGAATTTCACTGATCATTAAAAGTGTAACATAAGTACATGGAACTGAATATTCTTTAAAGCATGAGTACATGAGTCATAAGGTGCATGACCAAAGTTTAGAGTTCATAAATTCATGGAACATGATTTGTACTGCTAAGTAAACTAGCACTCCATATACTAGGAACCCAAATTGTAAATGATTCTATGGAAATTGCATGAATATGAGTTATGATCATGGCACTGACGTGTAAGGCATGAGTAGATAACATTATGATTGAAGAACAAAACTTTTCAATGAGATAAGAATGGGTTGGGAATCATTCTCCCTTACTGCTCTTCTACAACACACTAGCATCACTACTAGAATTTAAGAGCCTGACTTGGCTACTTGTTCTATCATCTCTCCCTTAGATTTATGCCATCATTCTAAGTTTGTGGGCCCTTTTAATAAACTCTAAACTGAACTGAAATCAGTTTACTCTAGGGTTCGAGATATAAAAAATACACATAAATAATAAACTCAAGCTGAAAGACTACACCTAAAAGTATAAAACTCATTACTAGTACTTCCTTTTGAGATACAACGCTTATCTTTGTATAGCCTAGCCTCAATAGTCATTATATAATAACTCAAATACATACTAACT